>NC_068416.1:9803933-10021433 GCF_023724105.1 Carassius gibelio
GTTTAACATCAAATCTGCGCTGGATACTAATATCCAAACTATAGTGAAAACACTATCAACTAGCACAGTAAAAAGTTTAAACAGTTTAAGACATTAACTTGTAAGCACAAAATACAAGATACTTCTCTTTTCAATATGAATAAGGCTTTATTAGATAAATCTAAGACATATAAGCTAATCTAACACATAAACGCATGCACTTACACATTCACACAAGTTGCATGAAGATCGAAAGTTAGGGAAAGATGAGTTTAAGACAATGGAAATATGGTATCCCAAGTTTACAGCAATATGTTAAATTGCATAGACATGAACAACCATCAATCACTTAATTAACGCTCGCATTGAGTTCCCCAATGGGGTTAAAATTATATTAGATACACCAGCACAAATGTCTGAGGGTACATTGCCTTGGTTTCCTGTGAAATGGAGTCCCGTTGAAAGGGGTATCCCGGTGTCGCTGATTGGCTGAAAGTTCAGTAGTGGCTGAAGTGACGTCTTGGGAAGCCGTGGTTGTTGGGCGTTGGCTGAAGGTGCAGAGTCGTGTGCGCTGGTTGAAGTTGAACGGGCATCCGAGGTCAGGCGTCGGAGACTCGACGTTACAAAACTTAACTCAGAACACGAAACTCTCAAACGGAAAAGAAAAGAAATAAAGTTTGACTAGACAAGGTTGTGTTCCTTCTCATCGTGGCTAAGTAGCAGCAGGCTTGCAGGCCGAAGCACGCTGGAACCGCGCTCAAACATTGATGACTAAACAGCATGGCTAGAGAAGCTAAAGCTAGGTAGCAAAGCTACAAGCTAAAAGCTAAGAGCAGGCATGACTGATAGGACAAGCAAGGCTAGAACTAAAAGCTGACATGGCTAATAGCAGCAGCATAGCTAGAGACTAAAAGCAAAGATTTTATGGTGTCCTAAGTATTTAAACTGGCCTGTTGGCCACACCTCAAATGTTGTCTTGACCAATCAGATATTGTCTTGGCTCGGGGGTATCATAAATCATATGTTTATCTTACCAAGCAGATTCGATCACACACATACCAAACATAACTATGAATCGTTAAGCTATGCCATAGTTATTTAAAAAAACATACACAATAAGTGATTATGACATGATAGTCAAATGTGTGGGTTACACATAAATGAATATGGAGTGAAGCGATGGACTGATTCATTTATGAGTCTTTTTGAGTTCATTCTGGTCCATATATATGTACAAAAAGAAGTTTCTTTGTCACTCTCTGAAAGCCCCCCCCCCCCCTTAGGAATTTCAGTCTGGTTCTGCTAGGTGGGGGGAAGTCAATGGAAGTGTTTAACTCGATCTCATGGGCTTACGTGTGATGTCCAGCGTTGCATTTCCATTACGAACAACACATTTGACACCAAATTTCTCTTCTTCGAATTGAAATTGTCAATAATTGTTCTAGTGGTGTTAATGTTGAAAGCTGTTGTGTGAACAAGTTGGTTGGTCATCTTGCTTGGTTCTTGTGGCACTAGAACTGATTTATGACTTCCTGAGGAATTCGGCTCCGTGTTTCAAACAACGCTTTGATAGACTCTTTAATTTGTCTGTTCGACTCATTTCTGTTACATTTTAATACTTTTATTATTGTTACTATGGAAATATAAAATGATTTATTTAATGAAATGATACTCCAAATAATAAACTAAGGGCCCTATCTTGCACCCAGCGCAATTGACTTTGTACACCGACGCATGTGTCATTCCTATTTTGCACCCGTGCAAAGCGCGCTTTTCCCTCCACAGAAGCACGTCGCTAAACTAGTGAATGAACTTGCGCTCCCTGGGCGGTTCAGCGCAAAAAAGGAGGCGTGTTCCGGCGCATACAATCCCTGGTGCTATTTTGATGTTCCATTAAACAATTGCGCCACTGACCAGAAAAAACCTAGTCTAAAGTCAGTGGCGCGCTGCACGTTGTTCATTATGCTATTTTAAGGGCGCATGCTTGACCATAATGTATAGCGTGCACAACGCGCATACACTTTGCTCATGTAATCTACACAGATGCAACAGTTATTTTTGCAAATCATAAATTGTTACACTAAAAAAATATTAACACATGAGATGACGGAAATCATTATGGTGTGCCACGAAGATGTGAAAAAATAGGCATGCTGCATAAATCTAGCTTACAAATTATTCAGGCTAATTGTAGTAATGAAGGATCAGACCTGATTGCCCAATAGTAGCAAGACATATATGTATATAAGGACATCTGACAAATTGGTTTGTCCGTCAAGAACCAGGAAAAAAAATCGATGAAACAATTGTGGCTATTTCCTCCCATGCCTGTTTAACCGACGCTATTTTGGGTGGGTTTCTCCCATCCCCATACAACACAACTTCTCTGTCTTTCACTGCTCTTACAAGAACATCAGTCTCCTCGGCTGTGAACCGCTCCTGGCGTGTGCGCCTGGTAAATACGCCATAATAATAGCAATCCATAATGGAACTTGCGCACCTGCTTTTAAAGGGAATGTTGGATGATGCTCTGATTGGTTTATTTCACGTTACGCCCAAACCACACCTATGAATAATGAAGCTACTTCATACCAACCCACTTTAGATTTGCGCCGGTCGCAAGAGCCATTTATCCCGCCGGGAAAATAGCAACAGCGCCGAGACCCGCCAACAAAGTTACTTGCGCTTCGCGCTTTGACACTTGCGTTTCAGATCGTTAAAATATGGCCCTAAAAGTGCCAGTAGTCATTTATTAATTTGTTTTATTCGTTCAAATGGCTGATTCATTCAGGAGTGAAGTAATTGGTTCTTTATGAATGGTTCAATGAATCATTAGGCTTGTTCTACTTGAAGCGGGTCATCACCATCAGATTGATTGGTGTGTGATATCAAAGTACTGCTTAGAGCTATACAGATGGCTCTTTATGCTTGAGAATTGCTTTCGCGGTCCTTTGATGTCATACAACGACTGGTCTGTGCAGCGCCACTTCAAGTCCAACATGTCCAATGGTTCAGTGTGCAAAATGGTTCACCAAATTAATTAAAAATGTGGATTAAGAAATGAAATGCCACTGTGTGTTGCTCGGAGACAAACAGTTCCACTTTGTCTTTATATTTCCATTGTCAAAATTGAGCAAAACAGAAAACATTGTCTAAAATAACACAATATTAACTTCTTAGTGAACTGTTGAATAAGATCAGTATCACATTTGCACTTGTGTGATATTGCACTGATTGCTCATGTGATATTGCTTAACTATATAATTACTTTTATTGTTCATGCGTGTTTCTTTATCACTCTAATACCATGAAGTTAAAAAATGTTAAACATTAGAAAAAATTTTTTTTTCATTTGTCAGTCAGTGTAAATTGGTAGAAGATAGAAGTGCAATTAATGTGTGATTACATTTTTTCCCCCACCCTTAATATATAATGTTTCTGTCGAAAGCAATGCATTTTTGACATTCAAAAACTACAAGAATTAGGGTCTTCTGGTAATGTATGAACAGTAAAAGCTGTGAAAGAGAACTGCCATCCTGAAAAAAAGCTATTTAAATTGAACAATCAAATATTGAAAAATATTTGACATAGAACATTGGAATAAAATGGGGCAGGGATGGAGACAAAAGAAAATCTCAGTGCGTCAAGATGAGACAAGCTGGAGAAGAAATGGGTGAAACTGAGCCAACCTATTCAACATGTTAGCTCTGAGGGGGAAATTTATTTGAAGAAGATGCCCAAAGATCTTAGAACAGTCAGGAAGGAAAACAAAACCAGCATATGTTTATGGAGATTCGAACAGCACAAATAAGAGGATGGATGTAGCAGAGGGTCATATTGTGGAAGCAGAGGAACAAACATATATAAGGAGTACCAAACAAACACCTTCAGCACTGACCTTAGACCACAAAAAAGGACAAGACAGCCCAATGGAAACTACCTTAACACCGGACTCTGTGGAGTGACTGAAACTCCATTGTACAGATTTTAGGTTTTTCCCTCGGAGCCAGGTTACTCTTGGTGTTAAAAAAATGATTTTATTCATTTTGTTGTTGAATGTTCTTGTACATGTAAATAGTTTGATGTTTGGGTGGTATGTTAAGCTTTAGAGGGAAATATAAATACAGTCAAGGTTTACACAATTGTTGAGATACATTGCAGAGTACATGGTTGGCTGAGACTATACCTTAAGTCACATGGAGACCACAATCCCATTAAGAGAACTACAAATTTGTCAAAATTATTATTATATTATAGGCTCATCTAGATCAGACAGAGCTCGACATTTTCATTGTATGTTTCTGGCAGGAGGAGGGGAGTGGCTATTTTAATATCAAACAGTCTTAGGTACAAACCCAATTCCCAAAAAGTTGGGCCACTGTACAAATTGTGAATAAAAACAGAATGCAATGAGGTAGAAGTTTCAAATGTCAATATTTTATTCAGAATACAACATAGATAACATATCAAATGTTTAAACTGAGAAAATGTATCATTTTAAGGGAAAAATAAGTTGATTTTAAATTTCATGGCATCAACACATCTCAAAAAAGTTGGAAAAAGGACAAGTTTCTCAAGTTTAGGAATAGGAATGTTGTCCCATTCTTGTAATACAGGCTTCTAATTGCTCAACTGTCTTAGGTCTTCTTTGTTGCATCTTCCTATTTATGATGCACCAAATGTTTTCTATGGGTGAAAGATCTGGACTGCAGGCTGGTCATTTCAGTACCCGGATGGTTCTTCTATTTGGGATTTTCCTTAGTTGTCAGTAGATAAAGTGCAAATAATTTCTGGAGATATAATAATGTTATAATAAATATCATCATAGATTAGTATTGTTAATTTGACCTTGTAACGGTGCAAAGTTAATATTACACTGTACCTTACCCTGCTTGTTTGTTTTCATATTTATTGTGTTTTCTCTTCTTTTTCCGTTTTTATTATCTCTCTATGGTACATTCTTCCTGAAATGCATAAGAAGTCATTTGGATGGAATGTGTTTTTGTTTTTCTTTATTTCTTTATAATTCTGTATTGTATCTTTGACTCCCATGAAAGATCAAATAAAATAAAAATTCCATTCGATTCAAAAACTGCAGGAATGATTCTGTAAAACTGTTTATTTATTTTTATTTTTGTAATACAATCCTATCAACACTAGTGAATAATTGATTTGTTCTGTTACTTGTTCTTCTATTTCAGGTGACTGTGGCATGCTTTGTTGGTGTGATGGTAATTTCTCATTCTATTTTTTAGCTGTTTCATTTTAGTATGTGATAGTTAATTTTTGTTTGTGTTAAATGTCTGTATAAAGTTTAACTTGTACGGTTCAGTTTTGTTGTCCAGTGTTCAGACATGTTTTATTGTTTCAAGAAGTAGTTGCAATAATGCTTCTGTTTGAAAAAAAAAAAAAAGTTACATTAAAAATATACATAATCCTCATCTGAACTGTCCTATATACTTTTTGGATCAAGATTTGAGATGTGTGGGTCAGGACATGCTGTGCAGCTGAGAAACATGGTTTAAGAGGAAAGTATGGGCAAGGCCCATCTGAGCTACAGATGACCTTGTGTCAGTGCAAGACGGCTCTGAAAAAACTCCCAAGCTAAAAATGTGCTGGGTGGCCTGTGTCTCAAGAAACAGCTGTACTCGACACTGCCATGATCAGAATTGTAGGTACAATTGGTAAATATGATCAAAAAGGGCTGTGAAAATAAAACTGCATTGTTAATCCTTGTGATCTTTTATTTACAAAAATCTAGGCTTTGACTGGAAAAGATTTTAAAATGGGGGGAAATATCATTATGAAATAAATGTTTTAGTTTTTTTCACAAATACACATTGGACACAATTATTGGTACCCCTAGAAATTCTTGTAAGCAAAATGTATCTGAAACATATTTCCCATTCATATTAAAAATTTTAAGCACACCTGGATGATTTTGAACATGAATATATTCAGTCATGGTTTCCTGTTTCACAGAGAAATATATAGGAGGCAAAACAGGCTAAATTCCAAATGAATCACCTATCAAAATGAGCAAAACCAAAAGAATATACATTCACCTAAAGGATTATTAGGAACACCTGTTCAATTTCTCATTAATGCAATTATCTAATCTGCTCAGTTACTGGGATTTTCACGCACAACCATTTCTAGGGTTTACAAAGAATGGTGTGAAAAGGGAAAAACATCCAGTATGTGGCAGTCCTGTGGGTGAAAATGTCTTGTTGATGCTACAGGTCAGAGAAGAATGGGCCGACCTTTTGCTCGACCTCACCAAAATTGGACAGTTGAAGACTGGATTTCTGTTGAGACATTCAGATGGTAGAGTCAGAATTTGTTGTAAACCGAATGAGAACATTGATCCATCATGCCTTGTTACCACTGTGCTGGCTGGTGGTGGTGATGTAATGGTGTGGGGGATGTTTTCTTTGCACACTTTAGGCCCCTTAGTGCCAATTGGGGATCTTTTAAATGCCTCGGCCTACCTGAGCATTGTTTCTGACCATGTCCATCCCTTTATGACCACCATGTACCCATCCTCTGATGGCTACTTCCAGCAGGATAATGCACCGTGTCACAAAGCTCAAATCACTTCAAATTGGTTTCTTGAACATGACAATGAGTTCACTGTACTAAAATGGCCACCAAGAGCATCTTTGGGATGTGGTGGAACGGGAGCTTCGTCCCCTGGATGTGCATCCCACAAATCTCCATCAACTGCAAGATGCTATCCTATCAATATGGGCCAACATTTCTAAAGAATGCTTTCAGCACCTTGTTGAATCAATGCCACGTAGAATTAAGGCAGTTCTGAAGGTGAAAGGGGATCAAACACAGTATTAGTATGATGTTCCTAAATAATAATCCTTTAGGTTTAGAGTGTATTTCTGATGAGCAGCAAAAGATAACGGAGCATCACAAATTAGAAAGTGGCTTTAAGAAAAGAGCTTGAACAACACATACATCACCACATGTTTGTTTGGAAAAGAAAATGTTTTCACCAGAAAAGAATCAAGAAAAGAAAATGTTTTCACCAAAAAAAACAATTTCCAGCATATTCAGTTGTCAGACACAACTGGAACTTCAAACAGGACTGGTTTCTATGATCAGATGTAACTAAACAATGTGCTTTTAAGAAGCAAATCCTCAAGATGGGTTTGGTGAAAACAGGGAAAAAAGTACCCCATGTGTACAACTAAATATACTGCTGTATTTTTTATGTTGTGAGACTATTCTGCTGGAGGTCCTGGAAATCTTGTTTAAACACATGGCTTGATTCATTCTGTCAAATACCTACAGATAAAAAATCAAAAAGGGACTGACTCTGCTAGAAATATTATAATGGGCCATGTTTGGATCTTTCAACTGGAAAATAATCTAAAAACAAACGTTAAAAACAACAGACCTCGACATGTTAGGTCAGGCCAAACCTGCTCCACCACCATCACACTCAACACTGGAGTTCCACAGGGCTGTGTGCTGAGCCCATTCCTCTACTCCATCTACACCCATGACTGAATTTTAACCAAATTTGACAAAATTCTAAGAAAATTCTTAGAAATATGGGCGCTTACTCTTAAAATTAAAGAAAAAAATCCTAGCAAAGAAAAAAGTAATTCAGAAAGCATCTTAACCCTTAAAAGATGTCTTAAGGTCAGACTTGTTAGGAGCACAGACGAGGACTTTTAAGAGGCTTAAGAGTTTCTTTAGCAGAGGAGAAAATGGAAGAAAGACAAAGAGGCAGAAGAAATGTGTTGCAGACAATGGATGACAGGATGTTAATAAGACGCTATAGATTAGATCGTGCAGGGATCATGTTTGTGACTGATCTTATTAGAGACGTGCTAACATCTCCAACACAGCGCAGAAATGCCATAGCGCCAGAAATTAGAGTAATCACTACATTACGATATTTGGCAACTGGCAAAATGCAACAATGCAATAGTGATGATTTGGGTCTGTCATAACCTTCTGTAAGCAGAGTGATCACACAATTACAGCATTTTCATTTAACATCTTATTGTGTCGCAGTTCATGTCGTTTCCACTGGACATTCCCACCTTGCAGGTTCAACAAACTGCATTTATGAATATAGCAGACTTATAGGTGAGCACAAGCAGGGGGAATGAACCGTTAATAGTTTGTGCTATACACTCCCATGTCTGCTTCTTGTCCCTTGCTGTGACACCCGGCCCGAATTTTCCTTTAAGAATGGCCTTGTGTTCATCCACTAACTGGGCTAACAGTAAACTCTGTTCCTCTGTCCAGTTTGGCTTTCTCGCCCTTCTTGGTTTTGATTCCATGTTTGATACATTAATACCAACATTCAAACCCCCACTTAAATAGGATAGCAATCACTGTAATTGGGAAGAGTGGAACCATTTTTATCATTCTAAGCCAATCAAATACCTTATAGGAAATTAAAAGCATGGTAAATAAAAAAGGATTTATATACACACATATAATGTGTGTGTGTGTGTGTGAGAGAGAGAGAGAGAGAGAGAGAGAGAACGGTCAAATAGGAAAAATTACACATGTAAATTCAAAGTGAGAATTAGAATAGACCCTATCCTTAAAATCACTCTTTTTTTCCTTCTTGGACAACCAACCAATCACAGTCTTCAAAAGATTGTGTCATACATAGCAACGGGGTCAACCCCGCCTCCTCACTAAGATGAAAGTTTTTGTCTTTTCCTTACTCAGAGTTGCTCTCAAATCAGTCCCGAATCGCTCTTAAGCTAAGACTCCTACGTAAATGTTTTTAAGCTAAATTAAGAGTTTTTTGAGAGGATTCTTATAGAATCTTTATTAATACGGGCCCAGTTCTTTAAGTCTTAGTAGTTTAGAAGTAGTTGTTTAAGTAGTTCTAGAAGTAGTTTAAGTCTTTGGTTCTTTTAATTGTGATGATTTTGGCTAACATTTTGGTTTCACAATTTGAGCTGCATTACTGCAATAAATGAATCCTTCAACGAAATTCTAATTTATTGAGATGCACCTGTATTTTCATAGCCTTCTTTGATCATATTTACCAAGAGTACTAACAACATCATGTTCGAAAGTAGGAGCCTCTTATAAGGTGATTTATTTTATAAGGTTTCACATCTTGTTGTGTTTAATTAATTGATTTCCATATCAGCAGACCGGATGAGCTTTTGTCAACTGTGGTTCAGTCAACACAAGAGCTCAAACCAAAAAAGGGCATCTCAAATAAATTTGCCAAATTTGCCATGTTCTCTAGCCTGAAAAATTATGTTTCAGCATTTTGCCTAGATCTCACTGACAAATAAAGAGAAGCAGTCTGTTGACACCAAGATTAATAAATGTTGTAAAAGGACTGTCTGGTGAAACGTTAAAATATCATACCTCTTATATAGCCTTATATCAGATGCTTTTAAAGGGATCTTTAATCTTTTTGTCTAGAGGACAACTAAATGTCTCAATACGCTGCCAGAAGGGAACATAGGACATGTGGAATGAACAGACAGGATAAATCCACACTTGGAAGGAAAGGAAGACACAATTACACAACTTATAGACCCGACAGAGGAGGAATACACTGACAGGAACTTAAATACATGACATAACAAGGTAACTAGGAGGAACACAGATGCACTGAATGACTAATTAAACTAAACGAGGATAAGAACATGACCAAATAAGGGAAAATAGGAACAGAAACGGGCAGAAACACAGCAAAACATATTGCTTGGGAACCTGAGAGAAGGCTCAGAAGGAGGACGGACACCCGGCAGGGGGCTGGCAAACAGAGTCCATAGGGGTGACAAAGGAGGGAGGAGCCAAGCAAGACCCAGGCTACAGCCATGATGGTGGCCCATGGTGGAGCCGACGGAGGAATAAGCCATGGAGTAGGAAGGGCCAACAACTCCAGGGGGCTGACCAATGGTGGCGGAGCAGGTGGTGTAGGAATCCTAGGTGGAGTAGGAGAGTCAATGAGCCAGAGCAACGGAGAGGATCCGGAGGTCCAGGGCGGAGCAAATGGCACTGGCAGCGGAGGAGGGGATCCAGAAGACCACGGTGCAGCAAGAGTGACAAAGGACCTGGAAGGAGCCAGAGGGAAGGAGCCCAACCGAGCTGGAGGAGTGGAGTCCCGATGGTCAGTGACAGACAATGGCGGAGCCAGAGGGACAAGGGAACATGGCAGAGCCAGTGGACAGATAGCTACTGTGATGCTGAAGGATTGCTTTTAGCCCATCCAAAGTGCCACACACAGCAGTGAACACACACACACTGTGAACACACACCCGGAGCAGTGGACAGCCATTTATGCTGCGGCAAGAACGTGCAATAGAAGATGCAATCTATAGTAAATTCTGTCTGCTTTCTATGCATGTGTTTCAACGCTCTGTCATGAAAGAGACATCTGTAATCAAGGCTGGAGCTCTCTGTCTCTCGCTGTAGCTCATGACTTAAAGTTTACTAGCATTTGCATCCTTTTCTACCCTTATGTATCTAAGTTATCTGATTAAAATCATAGAATGTGTGATAGAACGGGTTTTAGTTTATTGGCATAAAGTTCCTCAATACTTTATTAAAATCATTCCCTCTTCTTGTCATAATCTAACAGTGTTCTAATCACTGTTTTCACAGACATGTTTTAATGTCATATTTTTATTGTACCATTCATTTTCATAATAGTCTTCAGATATTTTTATTATCTCCATGACGCCCATGCATTTTCAATAATGATATGGCAAAAAAGGCGGCAAAATTCTGTAGTGAGGAAGAAGGTTTAGCAGGCAAGTGACTTCCTTGATCTGCCTCTAGATAGTGAATCGACCAACAAAGTCGATTCTGGGGAATCTGGGGAAGTCGTGGCCTAATGGTTAGAGAGTCGGACTCCCAATCGAAGGGTTGTGGTTTGAGTCTCGGGCCGGCAGGAATTGTAGGTGGGGGGAGTGCATGTACAGTGCTCTCTCCACCCTCAATACCATGACTGAGGTGCCCTTGACCAAGGCATCGAACCCACAACTCCTCCCCGGGTGCCGCAGCATAAATGGCTGCCCACTGCTCCGGGTGTGTGTTCACAGTGTGTGTGTTCACTGCTCTGTGTGTGTGCACTTCGGATGGGTTAAATGCAGAGCACGAATTCTAAGTATGGGTCTCCATTGAATTCTGAGTATGGGTCTCCATACTTGGCTGAATGTCACTTTAACTTTCACAAAGCAGGGAGTCAGCGTGGGCCAGTTGAATGTGGATGTTACTGGTTGGGAGTAGCTGATTGTGGCAAGGGGGCATGGTAGAGCAAGTGCTGTCAGCTATCAGGCTTACAATAACTGCATGCTTTTTTTTTCTGAATTCATGCTTGAGAGCCTCCTCGATATACTCCTTCATGGGCTTTTGTTACAGGATGGACAGCAGGTAGATTTTACCTTGTGCAAATGTAGCCCCAGGCAGGAGGTTGATTGCACAGTCTCATTGCTTGCTAAAGACATCTCGGAATGCCTGGTTTTCTGGAAGAATTTCATGTTGTTTGGAGGTGTTAGGACTCTCAATGGAAGTGGATCCTACAACAACTTAACTAGAAGAAGGGATTCTTCATCTATTTCTGGTACTGCATTTTAATGATGTTTAAGTAAGGTGTGGGCATGTAAATACCATGGGCTGTGTGCATTGTGCATTGACCAATGCATTTTTAAATCCAGAATGAATTTTTCTACATTTATCATTTTAATGAAAAGCAACCCCAAGTGTCCTTTCCATTTGTGTAAATGCATTTAAGAAAAAATACATTTAAATTTTAATTTTGCAACTTATAAAGCATTAAAATGTATTTAATTTACATAAACACACTAATTAATTTACATGCTTATCAAACTAATGTGGGAAATGGCAGATGTACATTAAGTAATTAAATTTTTATTATACACCAAACGTTACACATGTAATGGAAAATATGCATGTAAATACAAAAATACATTGCTGTTCAACATATTGCATTGCCATTTTGTATTTTGCATTTCAAGTTGAATATGGCTACATATATGCTTCCATCGAACTCTTGGATATGATTTAAACCATACTCTACAAAATGTCTTTTTAAATTGTCCTTGCATATATTTAAAAAATAAATAAAAAATCCCCACACAAGTACTTCCAAAACATACTGCAGCCATAATTTTGAGACTGTTTATTTCAATACTGAGGACACTGAAATAGATTTTTTTTTCATAAATCAATAGTATTTTTCTATAATGAATGAATGAATGAATTCTAATCGAATCAAAAAGGCCTTATTTACATACAAATATTTAAATATCACACACAAAAAAACATTCTGGATGTGTTTATATTACATAATATTATGTAATGATTGCATGGCGTTATCATCATTTTTCACAAAGCTGTGGTCAACTTCTTATCTTCTCAGCCAGTGACAGCAGCTGCTTCCTACCTTCAAAAAGCAAAATATTTGCAGCCATGGCAGAGTTCAGGCTGTCCACACCACATACCATGGGGATCAGTAACCTCCGTCCTCCAGTACTCTCAGCCAATCGCAAAGCCTCCCGACTCAGACCATGTGATTCTCCACCAATTACAAGACCTGTGTGCCTAGCAACCCAGTCAATGTAATAACACTGCGTCTCGAGGGATTTGCCACCATCATAATCCTCAAAACCACAGAAATCATCATCCTCATATTTCACCTTCTTTGGGTACTGATGCCCTCTGACCCAACCGTAATCAGAAGGCTTTTTCTGTTGCTGAGGGATTATGGTATTGTTATCTTCGGTCAAGGTGGTGCTGCAGTTGTCCGCTACGTGTATGGTTACTGTTTTGGGCAGATGACTTGGAATATCACTCCATGTTAGGTTTGGGATTACAGGGAGACGGAAGTGAGCGCCCATGGCTGCCCTAAGAACTTTGGGCTCCCAAACATCCACACATCCTGAGGGGAGATTACCAGAATTTAATTATGAACAAAAATACAATTTATTGGATAATCAAAAAAAGTTACACCTCACAAGAAATAACAGTCATTTTGATTACGTATGCAGCCACTAAATGCGACCTCCAGAGGACACAGCGTCCGAAATGAGATGCAGCTAGAGTGTGCATGGATCTGCATTTTGATTTTCAACCGGAAATAGTAAACCATCCAAGTACATTATACATTATGCATCAAGTATCATTACAGTTGTGATGTGGACTCAGCTATTCTCTTAGATTATAATGATTATTATAGCTATATCTTTATTGTTATCATTCTTGTTATCATCATTTTTTTAAAGATAAAGTTTCGTAAGTGAATAAACTGAGAATGTCTTAGCTTTTCTGCTACCTTTAGTGAGCAGCACACTGTGACACCCGGCAGCAGCAGCAGAGCGTAACACTGCTGCAAGGTTTCCAGGGTCTCTCACATTGTCACAAATCAGTGTCAGGGGCACAGGCTTGCCATACTTTTCTTCTGAGAAAGTTAAATGGGATGCTTCGGGCCGTCTGAATATGGCTGCAATTAGAGAAGACAAATTAAGTTGCTCCTGCATGAGGGGGACGATTTGTTTTGTATTGCTAATGCAGGTCTCTTACCTATTAAATTTTTTGAGATGTCAAGATCAGACCAGATTTTAGGATCATCCATTCTGACTTTCACGATGCTGGTACGTCTGAGTCTATCCAGGGGAAGCTCCTGCAGTGCATCCACTGAACTGAAATAAACAGTTTGTGCTATGGCCCCTGAATCCAGAGCGCTGCGTATAAGATGCTTTCCCTCCAGAACAACTTTACCTTGCTGCTCCCGAAACTTCTTAGATCGAGCGATGTTGACCAACCTCCTGCATGGAGATTAAATGCAGCATCATTTGTAGCCAATACATTTAACATTGAAAAAACATCCACAAGACGCAAAATACACTATTTATTTTTCAGTTTGCGACAGAAAGTATTTTACAAAGGATAGTTTTTCTCATAATTGATTCATAAATAGTTTGCAATTCAGAATTGTTTAAAGTTTACAAAGTTGTAAAGACTTTTGTATTATACTCAGTTCATGCATAGGCCTACTTAATTTTATTATTTTTTTCAAAAAACAAAGCAGTTCTTTGTAGTCTCGGGCAGGAATCACGTAATAACCAATGTCAATATTTTACTCACGTCACAATCTTGTCCCCAGGCTGTGCTTTCTCGTACAACAAACCATTCAATTCTCCAAAACGAGACAATGTGGTGTGCTGAGGATTGTCGCAGTGGTCTGCATTTATCACATCTTCCCGGGCTAATACAGTATCCGAGATGTTGTCTGGTCGATGAATGCTGTCTTTTTTATTGTTTCTGAAAATGTTGTCTTGTAATAAATGTTCGTTTTGACTGACGACTTGTTTCGAATTTTCTATAGACTCTTTCACTGACATTAAACCAGACACACAAATGCGTTTACGCACATATCTTTTGATATTAACGCCATGACATCGCAATGTCAATACTGGCTGAAACATTGGGCACAAAAATCTCATGCTTACAATGCGCGTCGCCATCTTGACAAAAGCTACTGCTTCTTCTGTGGTTTTTATTTGGAGGTACATTACCGCCATCTGCAGGACTGAAGTGTGAACTCATTGGGATATCACATTTTTATCCACTGTGTGTGTGTGTGTGTGTGTGTGTGTGTATGTATATATATATATATATATACAAAAAATTAATGACAGCCTTAATTACGAAAAATGACAGCCTGGATGATGGCTCCTTGCTCTTATCCAAAACTAGCTTCTCTCTGAGGTTTATTACATAAATTGATGATGAGGACATTTTAAGCTATGAAACTTGTAGGATGTATTAAGCATATCCTATGGGGTGAAAATTTGTTTTTCATAATGAAAGTTATGAAGTTTCATAACGAAATATTACAATTAATACCACAATTGCAGATTGTTGCAATGCCTTATATCAAAATATGAATCTATAATATATATACATGACTTTTAATGTATAATTGAAATATTGAAATTAAGGATCAAGAATCAATAAAAAATAGGATAAGCCGCCTTGATAACATACTAATTACATTTTACATAGCTTACAAATTATTTGCGGGGAAAAAAGTAGCTATATAATTATTTTTAGAATATAATTAATAATATAATTAAGGAGTCATGTATGGTTCCCCTTTATAGAAGAATGATTTCAGTGTAGCTCTCAGTGTTATCATTCATGTATTATGGGCAATTGTGCAGCTACTGTTTCTAATCCATTATTCTAAAGACATTTGACGTGTGTATTTGTGTAAATGGAACATGCGTGAATTAGTGAACAAGAAAAATAGGGGCAGAAAGAGAATAAAGCTAAACTGTCACTGAGACTGTGAGAAATGTGTATATTTATTTGTCAAAGTACCATATTTTAAAACACATATTTTGTACACATTTCTCATATGTATTTTCTCATGAAGTCAAAATCTCATTGCCTCTGCATTAAAAGGGCACTGCACATTTTATTTAAAAATAAGTACAACTTCAGACCAAACTATGACACCTTTGCAAAATTAAGAATTCCATTGATGTATGGTTTAGGATCAGACAATATTTGGATGAGATACAACTATTTTAAAATCTGGCATCTGAGGGTGCAAAAAAAAAAAAAAAAAAAAAAAAACACTAAATAGAAAAATCACCTTTAAATGTGTCCAAATTAAGTTCTTAGCAATGCAAATTACGTTTTGATATATTTACATTAGGAAATTTACAAATTATCTTCACGAATATGATCTTTACTTAATGTCCTAATGATTTTTGGCATAAGTGAAAAATCAATAATTCTGAATACAATGTATTTTTGGCTAATGCTACAAATATACCCCAGCGATTTAAGACTGGGTTTTGTGGGCCAGAGTCACATATGTTGACATAAATTCAGTCTGTGCATTCTGCAACCACACTGTTCATGAGATAATCCTATTTCTTGTCTTATGTAACCCAATGATGCTGAAAAGATCAGCTGTCACATGTGATACAATCTGTGTGTGTGTTTTTATTTTCAGTATAATCTGACAAAAATTAGAAATAATCTGTAAATAGCATTAATTATAGCATTAGGTAACTAAATCTTAAAACATAAAAAAAGTTATATGAAATCAAATAACATATATAAAAAAATATGTTTTATGTTTCATAGTTTTATTAATTTGCTATGAATAACTATAAAACTATAGACTTAAAAAACAATAAAAATAATAAAACAAACTAAACAACTAAAATTAAATAAAACATAAACTATTAATAAAACTAATTAAGAATATGAATAAAAACTAAAGTAATAACTCGGTGATAAAATAACACTGTCCAGAACACTCCTGGAGCACAAATAAATTATATTTTTATTTTTATTATTTTTCCCCTCTGCATCTTTCAGCAACAAAAATCCTGATCTGCTATATTTATTTATTTATTTTTCTTTCCTTTTTTTCCTTTTACTTTTTTCCTGTACTTCCCTTTTCAATTTCTGCCCATTTTGTATGTAAACCGATAAGGAGAGCACTAAATAATTTTATAGAGTCAAATAATTTTCGGGAAAAAAACAAAATAAAATTCCAAGTGCTATGAAGCCCCAAACCTATTTTATGTTCCCAAAAAAATCTTCCATTGAACCATTTTTTATTCTTGAAAAACTTTTTAATGAAATTTTGTGCAATGGATCCAAAGGTTTTGGAAACATTAATAAAGAACCTATTTTTAAGAGTGAATAAAATAACAATGTTAATATATAACTATAAATTAACAGAAAGTATGACTCTATGGTACTTGATGTTCAATAAAGTCATGTTTCATCTCTGGCTCTAAAGGCCGGAGGACAGCTCCTGATACTGTTTCGAGTGGTCGCTGGAGTGGGCGTGGTCTAACAGCTCGCCAAGAAATCCGATTGGACGACAGTAACGTGGGAGGCTGCGCAGTATTCGTCGATGCTATCGGAGATTATCTTGTTTTTGTCGCCATGTCAGACTGAAAACGCTTCGGTAGAAGATGAGTTCGCCTGTATAATTCAATGTGAGATATAATATAAAAGCTCCTGTCCCGTCCTATATTCGAGCGATTATAACAGTAATGCACGCTGGTGATAGTATTCTGTCACTCACTGCCACTGAAAATACAAACGACAACATGAATCAACACTGTGTAAGATTCAACTAATGTCTCACGCGGACGACTAATGTGATGGGGACCGATGCTAGCAAAAACAGCAAGGTTAGTTCTTTAACTTATATTCGTGGTTAGGAAAGTTGGAATAATGGTGTATCTGTTCTCTGGATGGCTGCTGACTGTTACATGTTCCTTTCATAGTTGATCAATGCATGTTTATTTTTAGAAGCTAATTCGTAGTAGAGCATTTAAGTCATGTTTATACAAAAAAAAAAAAATCATAAGCATTTTCTATTAAATTGTGTTATGTGTTATGTTTATTTTCTATTCAACTAGAGGGAAGCTATGAGACTGAGAGTATTTTTATAAGTAGGTCGTTACATTTAGTTTAAATACATATTTGTAGTTAATAAATTCATAGCCATTTTATATTTGTGTGGATTTGACTGAAAGCAGTAGCCAAGGGAAAAGTGTGTCATCTACTTGAATTAATATGAATATTATGGTGATTCCTTGACTATGGGAAGTTTTGTCTTGATATTGAAAACTTTTTAAACGTACATGGGATATTCAGTATATTTAAAACTGACTTTTTTAAATAAATTCATCATTACCACTGCAAACTGTTAATTTGGCCACAGCACATTATGTTGCGGTAATGACTCTATTGAACTCTTATAGGGAACAAAAATACTTCCATTTGCCATGGACTGCATTATAACGTCTTAAATAAAAAATTGGTCCCAAAATTCCATTAGCATGAGTTTGAAATACATTTACTGTGATATTTTAGAGAGCGATATTATATTCACTCTTTCTCTCTCACACACACACACACACACACACACACACACATATGAACTGAAAATGTAATATTTGTCCATATTTATTCCTCCATAATTCTCTCCGATGTAGGGACACGTCAGAAGAACAGTTCATTTTAAATGAGCAAATGTTATTATTTATCTAAAAATGTAAATTTTTGTGTTTATAACCCATTATTTTCCTCTTATATATTGATTCAATTTCTAATTATTATTTCAAATATAGTATAGTAATAAATAGTATCCAGACTTGAATGTTAACAAAAATAGGTCATTGCTGGAATATGAGTAACCGTGTGATTATTATTTAATGATGTTGATTCACAGCAGTATACAAGGTCGGAGGAGCAGTCACAAATATCCAGATGGCGGGGATTTCTCTCTGCTGTGGGAATATCTCTCCCAGCTGGTCTCTGCCGAATCAACCCATTACGAATCAGATCACATCGAATGATTTGTGACAAGGAGCCATCCATTCCTGAGCACCTGGTCTCCTCATTACCAGGTCCTGAGAAACTCCGTATGGAATGGAGTCTGCCGAGCTTCATCAACATGTTTCTGCCCGAATTCCCCCATCGTAATGTCCCAGGACATGAACATTTTCAGGTGAGAGACACTAGGGACAAAAGATGAAAACATTTTATTTATTTATTTATATATATATATATATATATATATATATATATATATATATATATATATATATATATATATATATATATATATATATATATATAATTTTTTTTTCCTCATTATTTTCTCATATTGTCCGACCTCTAGGTCCTGGGTTACATAGCTAAAGGATCTTTTGGCCCCATTTTAAAGGTTAAGGATAAGTCGAAGCATAAGATCTATGCAGTTAAGGTAAAACTTGTATGCACCCACTCATTTACAATTCCTCATAATTTCATAATTTTTACACATTAAAAAATATGTTTCTATGTATTTATATTTATACGTATTGTATACTATCGTTCAAAGGTGTTGGTTCTGTAATATTTCTGTTTTTGAAGTCTCTTATGCTCACCAAGGCTGCATTGATTTGATAAAAAATTGAGTAAAGCAGTAAAAATGTTTAATAATATTATATTTTAAAATAACTGTTTTCTACTTTTATATTATTTTTAAAATGTCATTTAAACTTGTGATGCGAAGCTGCGCCATCATTACTTCAGTCTTCAGTGTCAAATGATCTGATTTGATGCTCAAAAAACATGTGCTGCCTAATGTTTTTGTGGACACCATAAAAAAGAAATCTTTTGTAATATAAATGTCTTTATTGTCACTTTTGAACACATGTATGCATCCTTGCTTGCAAAAGACAAACAAACAAACAAACAATAGGCTACTTCTTACAAAAAAAATGAATCTTACTGATCCTAAACTTTGAGCTGGTTCTCTTCATGAGGAAGAATAAACTGCCATTACTGTCATTGTGATACAGTAATGCTAACCATTTGTGTTTATTTATTTATTTATTTTTTCTAATGTAGGTTATTCCAAAATCGGAGATTTTGCGCTTGGGATTTTTGGAGCAGTCTAAGGAGGAAGTGATCGTCCAGGTGAGCCTCAGTCTTCTATGATGTCATCATTTTTATCAGGTCTAATGGCCAGTGTCATCATTTACAGCCACTGACTCCTAGCTTATGTCATAAATACTATGGAAATTGAGATGGTTTGTGTTTTAGTAGCAACGGGAAGAGAGCTAGGATGAATATAAGCAGTGGTCTTTAGCAGCCTGGTACATGAAGAGGTCGAGTTCAAAACCTCAGAGGTTTATGACTCACTGTACCTGTGCTCTTGTTGTCAAACTGTTGCTTTGCAGCGTCAGGTCCACCACCCTTTTGTCCACGACCTGCAGGACTGCTGGCAGACCCAGCGGCACATCTACATTAGTGAGTGATAAAGAACGCACCCCTGCCCCAATTCTCCTCCTGCCTTTCCCACCACTAAATCAGTCTTCCCTCGCACCAAGTGCCATGTGGCCCTGACACAAAACCTCCCTGGAGCTCCTACAAACTATTATTCCACCTGAACTCTTGTTTTATTCTGTGAGAAGCTGTGAAGAAGACATATAATCCGAAATTATACATTGAAGTTTATTATAGTCTCTTTTGCACACCAATGCTGTGTTTATATAATCAAAAATACAGTAATTTATATTTATATATTTATATAAACTATTATTTTTGGGGGGGCTTGTTATTCCTTTATTATTCAGACAGTCACAGGACAGTGGAGAGATGACAGGAAAGTATTGGGTAAAGAGAGGGGGGCGGGATCAGCATAGGACCTTGAGAGGGGACTCGAATTTGGGTCGCCGTGAGCACAGTTGTGTATTTTGGTGCACTATGCACGAGGCTGTCGGTTACGACGTATTATTGCATTTTAAATTAATGTTTTTCAAATATTTTCCTGAATTATTAACATTCATTATTCCAGTCTTTCATAAATCATTTGAATATGCTGATTTGGGGCCTAAGAAACATTTTTTATTTATTATCAGTGTTGAATATTTTTGAGAAAACCATGACACTTTTTTTCAGGATTCCTTGATGAATAAAAACTTCTGAGTTGCATTTACTTGATCAATTGAATGTGTCTTAGCTGAATTAATGCATTACATTCTTTTAAAAAGTACCCCAAACTTTTGTACTTTAGTGGATGATCTTTGTTGAAAAGTTTAGAGGTTTATATTTTAGAGATGATGTGCCTAATAAGTAATAATCATTACATAAATGGCATTAAGGGTGAAGAGTCTAAGAAAGTTTGTTCTTCTAACAATTTTACCAAACACTTCTCTCACCTGCCATCATTTGGCCAAACAGATAATCCCACTTTATATTCATAGCCATTGGTCAAGCAGATGCTGCTGTGTCACAGTGCTCGACAAATGCTGGGAAAAGAGAAAGTGTAAAACACTCCCCCTTTAATTTATTTATTTATTGATTCTGTGTAGCACACTGTGTACACACTGCATACTGAAATCATCAGATTGTTAGCAGAGAACTTCATGAACTGAACTGAGTGTATCAGATAAGAGAAAAGTACAAAATGTCCCTGCAGGACCAGCTGTGAACCACAGTTGTATAAAATATGGATGCTATCCATGGTGCTGAATTCAAGATGGACAAGTTTACAACCATCTACAGTTAAAAAAAAATCACATTAGTCCTATTAAGTTGTTATATATCATTAGCAAGCGAATTGACCCAAATTCTTTTGAACTAGACATGTTCACCTAGACAAACTTGTGTAGTTCTAAAATAACTTAATTTTGGCTTGAGAAAGCCTGACCAGAAAGCTTGAATCATTGTAGCTTGAATGTTTAAAGTCATGCAGACTCAGACAGATAGATAGATAGATAGATAGATAGATAGATAGATAGATAGATAGATAGATAGATAGATAGATAGATAGATAGATAGATAGATAGATGAAAATCAGTGTAGACAATACTAGAAAAAAGTCCACATATTCAAACTTGGCCCACTTATCAGGACTCCACAATCTAAACCTCAAGTCCTTTTCCCCCAGTGTTTGATTTCCCAGTGATCCTGACTGCATTTGTGAAAGTCAGTTTACTTTTTCCACTATGATGTTCACCCCTTGAATGCTTTCTCCTGACTAAAGCTACAATGATTGTGTCACTTCCTTTGATCACCACCTGATTCCTTCATTCACAGCCTGCACTGTTTTACTACTATTCTTATGCTTAATTCAGTCTAGATCACTATTGGGATTTCTTTAAATCAAGCTTTCCTGTTTTATAACAGAGAGTGTTCTGTACTTCATCTGACCATTATATTTTACCAGTCAGTGGTTTTTCTCTGCTCTTAACCTGTTTGAGTTGGATATTTGCGTTTGTCTATATTGGAGATTTGCACATTTAGGCGCTGTTTATATGGTTCGTTTCTGAATATTCCCTCTCTAGTGTGTGATTACTGCAGCACAGGGGACCTGTACACATACTGGGTGATGATTGGTCAGTTTGGAGAGGATGTGGTAAAAGTGTTTGCTGCTGAATTAGGTTCTGCTCTAGGTAAGAAAAATCTATATGACATGAAATAAGTATTTTATGTTCACCTAGGCTTCACTTATTTGATCAAAAATGCAATGAAAACTATAATGCTGTGTAATATTGTTACAGTTTAAAATAGTAATTGCTTTCTGTTTGAATATGTTTTAAAATGTAATTTATTCCTGTGATGCCAAGCTGAATTTTCAGCATATTTTTTCAGTCTTAATATGTTTTATTTTGCTGATTTGGTGAACAAGAAGCAATTATTATTACTGTGGCTTAATATTTTTGTCGAAACCACCTTTTAAACTGCAATTATTTGCAAATTGAATATTTTGTAATATTCTAAGTGCCTTTACTGTCACTCTTTCGATTATTATTTAAAAGTATTAATGTTTTTTCAAAAAATCTTACTGACCCCAAACATTTGAAGTGTTGTATATTATATTATATTATATTAACCTTAAATCACACACACACACACATACACACACATACACACACAAATGAACTCCATGGACATTTATGTCAAGCAATTTTTGCTCGAGTACAATAACTATAAATGCTTATCAAAATAATATTTTAAATCTCATGTTTTATAGGGTTCCTTCATGATTGTGCAGTCATCCATCGTGATGTGAAGGTATTCTATGTTTTGAATGTAATGATGTTTTATTTTAATTGAAACTCTAAAATGCCTTTAAAACATTCTCTTGGTGTATTTTGAACAGATGGAGAACGTGCTTCTGACAGATCAGGGTGAGGCAGTCTGTGTTCTGTAGTCCCGCCAGTGGAGGGCAGTAGGTGTCTGCTTGTTTTTTTGTAAACATGGAATGTTCCAGAACATCGAAGCTTCAGGATTCCAGGCCACAGAATATAGCTAGAGTATTTACACATCCGTGATATCATCATAGCTATTGAACAAACAATCCAATCCACTAATTTCATATTGTGATATTCCAATTATTTAAATATTTGTTTGTTCAAATGTGGAAATGAAAATATGACCTCAAAGTGAAATATGGCATCAAAGCTTCTAAAACTAAAATGCCATCAAACAGCCATCTAATCATAAATTGTATATGTTCATAATATAAAAACCTGAATTATTACTAAGTTAATCATTTAGTGTTACTATGTAAATGGGAGGGTTTTTTATATTTTCTTATAGGCCATCTGCGACTGGCTGACTTCGGTTTGTCTCGGCGTCTGGAGCGTGGAGGAAGGGCGTTCACTATTTGTGGGACAATCCAATACATGGGTAAATCTATAATAAAAGAAGAAATTAAAACAAATAAATTATTACTTTGACTTTTGTGGAATATATGTGGAATAATATACATAAATAGTCTCTTGGAAATGCAGAATGAGCCATTAATGATATTTATGGCTAAGCTAATGAAAGGCTGTTTATGTGATAGTTATATGTGGAATGTAAACAGGATTCTTAAGAAATCTGTCTCTTCAGCTCCTGAAGTCCTTAGCGGTGGTCCATACAACCACGCAGCTGATTGGTGGTCTCTTGGTATCCTTCTTTTTGCATTGGCAACTGGAAAGGTAAGGAAAAATGCACATACATGTATATTTGCACCAACATATTGTGTTTTCGGCCTGCCGTCGGAAAAAAGACACGTTTGTGTGTTTCTGCGTGAATAGATGTGTCTTTTCTGCCAAGTCATTCTGAACTCCCCCCCCCCAACCCCACTGTCTCAGTTTCCTGTGTCTCCGGAGCCGGATCACTGTAGCATGCTGAGGACAGTACGCAGCTTCCCGTATGAGATGGCAAAAAACTTCTCTCCTCCTTTTGCTCTCCTGCTTACAGAGGTGAGACCTGCACCTGGTTTACTTGACAAAATGTGCAAATTGCAGTTGTTTCTCTGCAAACCCTAAAATTGAAACACTTAAATGAGATCATTGTTTACATTTAGTAAAAAATATTAAAGGGATAGTACAATATTCTGTCATCATTTATTCAAACTGTGCTCAGAATTGTAAGTGTAAAACCAGCTTTCAGTTTCAAATTCTCTAGAATAAAAAGGAGACAAATTATCTAAGATATCCAGGGATAGTTCACCCAAAAAAATCTGTCATCCTTTATTCACCCTTGTGGTCCTCCAAACCTTTCTTCTGTGAAATATATTCCCTTCTTCTAGTTTGAAGGGAACCAAACAACACCCCCAACAGCTCATTGACTTCAATTGTATGGACAACAAACTCTGAGACATGTCTGAAAATATCTTAATTTATGTTCCACAGAAGATCATATAGTTTTGAAACAACATGAGAGTGATAGACTTTTCGTCACTTAACAATTTTCTGTGAATTGTCGCTTTAAAATGTATATCTTCTGATGAGATTTCATTGTAGAATTTGTGATTTTTGATTTCTGGGATCTGGACGATTCTGAGCACAGTTTGAGACACCCTTGAGATCCCTTCTGAATACTAATAAGATTTGATTTAATCATTTGAACCAATCTTTCCTCTCCTCAGCTTCTTTGTAAAACTCCAGCACGTCGCCTTCGGACACTGGAACGCTTCAAGCGGCAAACCTTTTTCCACGGCACACCGTTTGATTCCCATCTGCTCCAAAAGACCCCCATGGAGCTGATCCTGGAGCTGAAGAACCGGCCCGACCGTCCTGCCAAAGCCCGTCGAGGCCTGACCCTGGAGCCCTTCCCAAACTTTGACTGTGACTTTGTCTTAACCTCACCGTGCACACCCACCGCTCCAGACCTTTCACCGACTCTGGCCAACATGGAGCGGGTAGAAGCACTCATGCAAAGCCATGCACCTCAGGACGATGCTTCCCAAAGAGAAGTGTTTGTTTAACTTTCTAAGACAATTTTGTCAGGAGTTTTAAAAATCAGACACCTCAGAAGCACGTGGGGCAAGAAGGTATTTTGTCATCATTCCAAACCTGTATGATTAACATCTGTGGAACACAAAACAAGATGTTTAATGTTGGTTAGTGCACACCTGACTTCCAGTGAATGCACAAAAAATACAACTGAAGTCAGTGAAAATGGAAACTGTTTGCTTGCCAGCGCTCTTTAAAATAACTTCTCTATTGTTCTGCAGTAGAAAAAAAACTAATTCAGGCTTTGAATCACATGGGGGTGAGTAAATAAGGACAACATTTTCATTTTTTAGGTGGACCTTTTTATTGGAGGTTATTCTTCTGTGAAGGAATTTGGTTAAGTGTATTTCTTATTGAGACACTCTTATCCTTGCGTTGAACTCTTTACCTTTTTGTTGAGACATTTAGTGAAATGTGGTTCATAGTTCCTCATATCCTTTTTACATTATTTGACTATGTTGTCCTCATTAATATGCCATCACTGTATTTTCATTAAACAAACATACCATAAATTAAGTTCTTCCTAGTTTATAATGTTTTGAAAGCTTCACAGACCCTCAGGGATATAATTTAATGCTAAATGGATCAGATTGTCAAATGGATACCTGTACTTTTATATAACATAATATTCTCAGCACTGTGCATTTGTTTCCATAATGCACTGTGGACTGATACTGTGGGAAAGCGGCTGTGGTTAGGTGTTATACAAATGTTCCTATTGGCTTTATTGTTCATACTGTTATTTTAACTGCTGCAGGGCCTGGTTGGATGCCCATGTATGCATGAATAACCTTGTATGCCTGAGATGACAGTATTTGTTTTATGCCCAGAATGCCTGACACCAGTGATCCTTTATTAAAAACTAAACAAAGAATAAAGGAAATAATGTAGTCATTTTTTTTCTTTTTATGCAATATTGTAATAAATGCTGTATGTGGTTATTTCTGAAGCCCTACCCACTAAAATCACAGCATTGCAGTGTCAGCTACTGCTATTATTGAGCTATTGATCTCTCTCTTAATCTCTAATATAAGAATATTTATTTTGGAAAACTTTTCCATCCTAAGTAAATAGTATAAAGCAATAATTTGTGTTTAAATAGAACGAATCCTTTATTGGTTTGTATATGTAATAAGCATATACAATTAATAGACATGTTTTTAAGAAAAAAAAAAAGTTGTAGACGAATATTCAATTACTTCTATTATTTTATGTTTTTATATTGAATATATTAAAGGTGTAATTATTTCTACCACGTTTTAACTTTATTTTACAAAAGCGTACGTGCTCGTACAACACACCTCAAGCATGAGACCGTAGAGGTCACTTTAAAGACTCATGAATACCCATTATTATTACAATAAGGTCTTGACCAAAGCCACGCCCCTAGGTGGGATGACTTTTCTAAGCGGTCACGTTGCGTTGCGGCATTGAATCAGGAGGCTGTCGACAGTAGGACATCTTTTGCATCTCTCTCCTAAACAGGTAAGTTATTTTTAAAAAGTGTGTCTATACACACACACACACTTATATATATATATATATATATATATATATATATATATATATATTCTTTTTTAATTTTTTTTTTAGGGAAAATGCAGCTTTCTTGAAAGAAGTAATTTAACGTTACTCGTTTTGTAAATATACCATTTTTGACGTTAAATGTAGTTTTATAAATTTCTTCTGTAATTTTATTTAAAAATATTTGTTATATTAATAGTGCAACGTCAGTTATTTGCTTTGCATTGAGTGTCAGAAGTAAATATGTACGATCCGACAGGTGGTTGTCTCATTTTGGCAGTGTTTATAGCAAATGCGTCAAACATATTAAAGCCATTGTTGTGAAATGCTCGTTTTTAAGGGTTCAAACACTCAGAAATCAACTATATAAAGAGATAAACATCATCATATCGACATTCGTGACATTCAATGTCACCCTGAGCATGGGTGAACACATCCTCGTCATCATCATCATCATCACTCTCTTCCTTAAATTTAAAGTAGAACTAACAGAAAGCCGACAAACCGAATCTATCTGAACAGCGTTTATCTAACAGAACATGCTAATTAAAGCATCAAATGCACGTGTAGGTCTTTAGAGCATCACAGATGCGGCTGCTGTCTGCGGAAGAAGGGAGTGTGGCCGATCTGCACGTAGACATGTCCTACATCACTGTAGCTTAGCCTAGCACAGATGAGCTAACGTGACGAAGTAGAGATTTTAAACACATCCTTACAACATCACATACTCTCGAAAGCGATATTTAAATAATGTGCATCAAATACAGGTTTTGTCAAAGAGGTCTTTCCCCCTAAATGTCGCCCTCGTACGTTTTTGAAATCCTACATACACCGCTAGCGACACAATTAGAAGTGCGTCACGGCACATAAGGTTTGTGATGAATCACGCGAGCCGTGTTCTCAATCTCGTGTCGTGTATACGTGCTGAGGATGGTGTATCTCCTCTCTGAGGACACCGAGGGTAAATTACATATATTGCTGCTCAAGGTGAAACGATGGAGACTAAGCTCAGGATGTACAGTTCTCAAAAACGATGTCCTTTGACTCTTCTGTTTCTTCTTTTACGTACTTCTTCTTTTATTTTTGTATCTTTTGCATTACCATTGCATTTCTCCATGCATAATATCTGTTTGAAGATAATATAATGCATGTGATAGGTTTTTTGGCCGTTTGAAATAATAATCAAAAAGCATACTATTAATATTTTAAACATTTTAAAATGTTTAACATGTTATTAATATTTTCCAGAGAAATACCAAACAAATAAGTGTCATTACAAATTTTGAGGGAAATTGGTAAGTTTTGTGTGAAGAACTACACTACCCATAATCCTGAAGAGCGATCCACCAATCAGAAAAGCTAAGCAGATGCTCTCAACCTGTTATTTCTAACTATATTAATATTCTGCACTGAACTTAAAAATTTTTTTTATATTTAATTTTTATATTGTAGTGTTGTTTTATTAAATTATGCCACAGTTTACGTGCATAGTCTTTCACTATACATATAAATTTTTGCCTTAGTTCAAATTTGTAATGTCATGATTTGTTTTGGAGTAGGCTGGTTTGTTTCATTGAAATCCCTGTGGAGAAAATGAATGTGGAAGATATTTATGGGATTAAAGCCTTTGGAAGAATGGGAAAAACGCAGACTCACTGTTGCGCATGATGCAGTGCAGAGCAAAAGATGCAGACTGAATCCGTTCTCACTGAATAACTTATGCGTCATATCTTTTTTTTTTTTGAGAAACATCTCGTTCAAGGCCATTGACACTCTCTATAAAAATTAGTTTGAATAAAATAACAGGTTTTCAGTAGGATAGCATTATCAACCTAGGGATAAGCATTTGAAATTATAAAAAGTGTGAAAAAAAGTGACGTGACATACAGCCAAGTATGGTAACTCATATTCAGAATTTGCATTCTGCATTTAACTCATCCAAAGTGTGCACACACAGCAGTGAACACACATTTGGAGCAGTGGATTTCTATTTTCATCTCTCTTCATGCCCATAACTGATAACAGACTGGTTAGCTTCTCTATCCTGTTAGTTTGAATTTGTATATCCAACCGTCTAGCAGATTGATGCCTTATAGGCATTAATTTGAACCACTGTGTTATTTGTTTAAAACCAGTTAAGAATTAAGACTGTAATTAAATGACTTAAAAGTGCAGTGTCTAAACAGTGTCATCATTACTCATCAAAATGTATTCACTTGCATTAGAAACACTGATGGTGTGTTATAAATGGCAAGCCGATGTGGTTCCCTCTAATTTAAACAGAGCTTGCATTTGTCTATGATATATTATATAATAAATTATGTAACACTGGCGAGCAGTCGAAATAATATCTAAATAATATCGTTGGCTGAACATCTGATGCATATGGGACACAAAATTGGAAACACTTCAGGATTCTCAAAGTCATCATTGGATTGGTTGAGTTCTACAGGATTTCCGTGAGACATGCGTTCTTTAACGTTCCACCTGGAAACAAAGATACCGTGGCGCCAAACCCCCTCACGAAACAAGAAAGCCATCATGTTACAACTGACAAGGGACGATTATCAGGATCAACTAAACTCTGGATTTTTAAAAGTATGTGAAATATTTAAAGTTTGCAGCATATAATCCTCAAAATACATCCAAGAGTTTTACACAGCGGTCTGTTATTGTGGCAACATTTCCACGGCTCGAAACGTGACGGTGAACAAAACGAACTGTGATTGGTTGTTTGACATGTCGGTCAAACGACCTCATGGACGGGCCAATGAAAGCCGCCATGAATTCCAGACCTTCAGTAATATTTAATATAAATGCCAAATTGATAAAATAGCTAAAAATACATTTTGATAAAATACATATTTAAATTATCAAATATATAAATAAATATTGCTTATTTTCTTAAATATAATTTTTTGTAAACAATGACCTAGATTAGCAGAAGTATATTTTGCGCCTTGGAAACTTTTGAGGTTTAATACATTGGCTTTAAGTGATAACCCATATTTAAAAGGTTACTCTACTCCATAATGAAAATGTTGTCATTAATTACTCACCCTCATGTCTTTTCAAACCCGTAAGACCTCTGTTCATCTTCAGAACACCAATTAAGATATTTTTTATGCATTCTGAGAGCTCTGACCCTCCTCCAAGTTACTTGTAAGTTACCCAATCAAGGTCCGTAAACGTAGCGAGAATAATCCATGTGACATCAGGGGTTCACCCATAATTTTATGAAGCTATGAGAATACTTTTTGTGCGCAAAGAAAGGCCGCACCAAACGGCTGACAAGGAACGGCATAAGCTGTTCGCGTTCAGTGGATGTTCTCCAAAATGGCGATACGGTGAGGCGGAGGAGACTAAGGCCCAATCCCAATTCTATTTTATACCCCTTCCCCTACCCCTCCGCCCCTTCCCCTTGTCCATTAAAACAGAGTGTCAAGGGGTAGGAGAGAAAATATTCCCCTAAGGATTGGGACACCACTACTATGCCATCACACGCCATCTAGCTCTCGTCATCTAGCTCTTACAATACATACATATAATGGTGTGCATTAGAGCCCTTAATTATCGTTCTGTAGTAATGAGCTGCTTACTGACACACAAACATATCGGAAATCGTGCAGCTCACACATCCAGGAGAAAATAAACTTGTCAACGCTGCCCCACGACTTTTATTAAATACAGTTTAAATACTGAATCGCTATATTATATTTTCCAGCGACGAGAGGATACAGTCGCTGTTTTTAAGTAAACTCACTCATAAAAGATAAACAGATGCAAACACATGCAACTTCCATCACTCTTTCTCTCTCTCTTTCTCTCTCGAATAGGCAATATTTGAGTAAATGGTTTAGCGATTTCTTATTATTGGGGGGATTAGGCCCCATCAATGTCTACGGCAGTTATCGCCCTGAACAGACATATGTTGTGGTACTATCATGCAGTCTCTAATGATATGACGTTAGCAAATATTAGAAATTTTTTGCAAACGTCTTTGAGTAACATGAACTCACAATTGAATGTAACATAAAACAAATGGTTACTTTTCTTTAAAATCTTTATTTATGCCAAAAAGACACCTCTACCCCTTCACGTGAACGCGTGAAATGGAGGGGTAGGTTAAAGGGGAAGGCCTAAGGGGTAGAATTGGAATTGGGCCTTATTGTTGAATAAAGTCTGTCATACATCAAAATGACCTCTGTTTGCCCTTTGCGATATCATTGAAGCCAATACATAGTATATAAAGCTAATAATTGTGGGCTTTAGCATTAAACATTTTAATTTTTGACCCAAAAATTTTGTCATAATTTACTCCCCCTCCAGTTGTTTTAAACATGTATGTTTCTTTCTTCTGTTGAGTAAATTTTTACACAAGGCATCTAACTGTGATTTATTTCAACACAGACCAGCCAGTCTGTGCCGGTTTTGCCTTTTTCCATTCAGCATAGAGATGGGGGAGCACTCAACCAATGTACTCAATATACAGGCATAGAAGGGATTTAGACAAGCAATGATTTCCAGTTTCAATATGAATGATTGAAAAAAATGAGTGAAAAAAAAAACACTCTAAGTATATTTTTAAAATATACAATCAGATAATATAATATCAATTAAATAAAAGTCAATTTTCATGACTCTTTCTTAAAACATTTAGGTGGACTTTACAAATAGCACTTTGTACTAATTTCTAATTAAACCTTTTCATTTAACATACATTTTAAATCATTATTTTAATCTATAATTAATAATTTTGTGCTTGATTAACATTTGATTATATGTTAAAATGTAGGTTGTTATTCATTTTACATTTAAAGCACTCTTATGTTCAGCTAATTGCAATAAATATAAAATTAAACTATAAATCATTTTGATTTTATTGCAATTAGCATGCAGTTAAGTAAAACATTTAAATTCAGTTCACAATTATGTTTCAAAAATATATTATTAAGTACTTTTTTTTTTTTTTTTTTTTTTTTTTAAGTATTCTAAATTTGACTTCTTTTACACAAGTAATAAAACCCTTTTAATGAAATGTTGTGCCAATCCTACACCATGTAGTAACAGACAGTGGGGCATGTCTAATGGGGATTGACAGCAGAGATGAGAGGAGTGTGATTGCATAACAGCAATAGAAAACGCTCTGCTGGCGTTAGTCCACGTTATTATGTAATTCAGCCTCACTGAAGAGCTTGTGAGAAAGAGTGGGCCAGAATATTACCTAGATCCTAGATGCCTTGAATAATAAGGCACAGTTTTGTTTATCCATAGCCATCAGTCAGACGTTTCCAGGAGACAAATTGTTGTTCCTTTTGTGACTTTCTTTGGGTGAAGTAGTGTTTCTAAGAAGCAGAAAGCACTGCCAATTTCCCATTCGAGCCATGGTGTGAATCCCAAATCAAGAGCCGAAGTGTAGCTCTTAAGTAAGGTTTCCAAAGAAATATTAAACAGCACAACTGTTTTTAACATTGCTAATAATAAGAAATGTTTCTTGAGCACCAAATCAGAATATTAGAACGATTTCTAAAAGATCATGTGACATTAGAGACTGGAGTAATAATACAGAAAATTCAGCTTCGCTAGCACAAGAATAAATAACATTTTTTAAATATATTAAAATAGAAAATGGTTATTTTAAATTGCTTATTTTATTGGCATAAGTTTGAGTTATTTCAAGCATATTTCACAATGTTACTATTTTTAGTTTTTCAAAATCATAATTTTTTTTTAAAGGGTTGTCATTTGAAAATGTTGTCATTATTCACTTACACCCACGTCGTTCCAAACCGGTAAAAGCTTTGTTCGACTTCAGAACACAATTTAAGATATTTTGGAAAATATCTTCTATTGTGTTTCAAAGACTTCAGAAACCCTCCACCTTCCCCAGCTCCACCTGTATAGTTCTGCTATGGGGTGATTCATGTATGCCATATATGGGTGTTATTTTATATATGTTACAAGTACAGTAACAGTAGGCTTGCTTCTTACATGCTCAAAGCAGAATGCTGTGGATGTATTGGCCGTAGCAATTATTGATACTTACTCTATGACTAAACACATTAACATTGTCATGTACAATACCATGCTAAAACCTACGAGAGCTGTCATTATAGAAATATAAGATGGATGAAATGACAGTTGTGTTTCTGCCGTTCCTCTGTTGCAGATTGCTTTGAGCCGCAGACATGACGCACCAGTACCCCGCACTCACAACTGAGCAGAAGAGGGAGCTCCAGGACATCGCTCAGCGTATCGTAGCTCCTGGGAAGGGCATCCTCGCTGCAGATGAGTCCACAGGTCAGTGAGGGTTGCATCTAATATGGAAATAACACATTCAGTTCGATCATTTATTCCCCTCAGGTTGTTCCAAACTTGAAATATGCAGCAAACCGCAGTCCTTCTAACACAATAATATGTATGTCTGCATGTATACAGGCAGTATGGCAAAGCGCCTGAACCCCATTGGCGTCGAGAACACAGAGGAAAACCGCCGTCTGTATCGCCAGCTCCTTTTCACTGCTGACGAGCGCATGGACAAGTACATTGGTGGTGTCATCTTCTTCCACGAGACCCTTTACCAGAAAGCTGATGATGGCACACCCTTTGCCAAAATGATCAAGGACAGGGGCATTGTTGTGGGAATCAAGGTACAAAATTTGATTTGAATGATTTTATTTAACTGGGATGCATTACATTGATCAAAAGTGACCGCCATTTCAAATGTTTCTAAAGATTTCTAATTCAAATAAATGCTGAAGAGATTTGTCATGGTTTCCACAAAAATATTGAGCAGCACAAGTGTTTTAACACTGAAAATAATAAGAAATGTTAGATTGATTTCTGAAGGATCATGTGACACAGAAGACTAGAGTAATGATGCTGAAAATTCACCATTGCGTCACAGGAATAGATTACATTTTATTATATAGTAAATCAATAAAAATATATTTTTAATTGTAATAATATTTTACAGTTTTTACTGTATTTATGATCTCATTTGATATATATATATATATATATATATATATATATATATATATATATATATATATATATATATATATATATATATATATATATATACGAATGAAATTTTAAATTAGTGTACGTACAAAAAAATCTGTATTTATCAAACGTGTGCACGCTGTTCCTATTGCACACCAGTAAGTAATCATTGTTGATAAATCCAACATGTTCTTAAGCACCATGCTGATTCATGTTCATGTTCATTTGCATTCAGAAACACCTCCAGTGAACCAAATATGGTGAAAGCACCTCCCTTTATTATCACATGAATGTATACGTTCTCACCAAAGTCATGGCTAAGAAAGCGGTACCGACTGAGGAGCCATTCTGTGCTGGACTATTTTTAGCAATGCTGCCATCACATTTGGATCCTAAAGCAAGTTGTCTTCTTTTACAGGTTGACAAAGGTGTCGTCCCTCTGGCAGGAACAAATGGAGAGACCACAACACAGGGTAAGCTTACAGTTGCTGATATAATATTTGCTAAAATTGATGGCAATGATGTTTTATTAATGTGATACCTGTTTTTTCTTAAGGGCTTGATGGCCTGTCAGAACGCTGTGCTCAGTATAAGAAAGACGGTGCAGACTTTGCCAAGTGGAGGTCCGTGTTGAAGATCAGCGAGACCACTCCTTCAGAGTTAGCCATCATGGAGAACGCTAACGTCCTGGCTCGCTACGCCAGCATCTGCCAGCAGGTGAGCTGTCTGTGCACTCATCTTAAAGGCAGGCAGTGCTGTTATTGTTAATTAAAACTAAAACTATTATCTGAATCACTTACTATTAATTGAAAATATAAATCAGAAATTAATTCTAAATATTAGATTAAAAACATTAACAAAAACCAATGTTTTTGAAATTTTGCAGTGAAAACTTGTCAAATTAAACGGACAAACTAAAACTTAAAAATGTTTAAAAAGCTAAACAGAAAATTTTTTCAAAAACTGTGGTAAAAGCACAATTTTAATAAATAAAAAATACTATAATAGTATATAAAATAATACTAAATAACACTGACTGCAAGAAATCCAGATCACAACAATCTTGATGGATATTTAGGTATTTTATTTAGCTAATGCATAGATATCAGAAATAAGGTTTAACCAATGGAGTGTGACATTTTTGATGTAATATTGTCCATTTGGATTTTCAGAATGGGATTGTGCCCATTGTTGAGCCAGAGATTCTGCCTGATGGGGACCACGACTTGAAGCGCTGCCAGTATGTTACAGAGAAGGTACATAAAAAGTGACATTAATTTATAGCACTCAAACAAGACTTGATTTAAATCGTCAAAACTTTTCTTTATTTCCCACGTATCTCCAGGTCCTTGCTGCCTGCTACAAGGCCCTGTCTGACCATCACGTCTATCTGGAGGGGACTCTTCTGAAACCCAACATGGTGACAGCTGGACACTCCTGCCCCACCAAATTCTCCAATCAGGAAATTGCCATGGCTACAGTGACAGCCCTGCGCCGTACCGTTCCCCCCGCGGTAACAGGTGAGCCACGAGTCTAATAGAGAAACCTCAGCTGTGTTTTACTCGTTGAAGCTTTAAGAATGTGGAGCGCCATGACGTAGCTAACAAGTTACGATAAAAAAAAAGTGATGTGGTGAGAGCACAGTGTCACTTCAGGAAATGTATTTTGAAATTCCTTTGGCAGGTGTGACATTCCTCTCTGGAGGTCAGAGTGAGGAGGAGGCGTCTATCAACCTGAACGCCATCAACAACTGCCCTCTGACAAAACCCTGGGCCCTCACCTTCTCGTATGGACGCGCTCTGCAGGCCTCAGCCCTCAGCGCCTGGCGCGGAGTCAAGGAAAACGAGAAGGCAGCCACAGAGGAGTTCCTCAAGCGTGCTGAGGTCAGTTGATCAAATGCTTTTCCCATTTTGGTGATATTAAGCAAAATTTCAGATAAGCAAAAAGCTCATTGTCATAAGAATAGCACAGTATAAAGCATAACTCACACAGAAGTCACTTCCAAACCAAGCATCTTTCTGTTGACCAACGTGGTTAATCTTTGTGACAAACTTCAATCAGTTGCAAAATTTGTGTATTGTAGCACTTGGATTCCTTTTGAAATAAATTTTGCCCACGAAAATTTGGCCAACACCGGCAAATGATTGTATTTATATAATTGAAATAATGCTTAATAAATATGCTCATCAATATGCAGATATGCTAATTTCAATATAATTGAAATAATATTTAATAAATATGCTCATCAATATGCAGATATGCTAATTTCTATTTATTAATCCTTATTTCATTAAAATGTGTATTTTGGATACAGATAATAATGCTAAAATCTATCAAATGTATATCTGCATCTTTTCAGAAATCGTGTAAAGCTAAATGCTATTTAAGTTCATAGGTCAAATAGGAACTTTGTGTGTAATATCTTTTAATTTCAGTAAACACTGAGATATATATATACAGTACATTTTTATGTAATTTGAATGATTATTTAGCACATAATATTAGTGATGTAGTAAAATTTCAGCGACCAAAAATAATACTATAATAATATTATAAAAACAATGTAATACTTAAAAGTAGTATAAAATTGAATAACAATAGAGCTAGGAAGTGAATCTGTTTAGAATTGCTGGGCTACAATTCTTTGATGTAAGGTCTGTCTGAACCTGCTGAATCGGGCATCGTAAACTGACCTTTGTGACCTTTCCTCAGGCTAATGGATTGGCTGCTCAAGGCAAGTACGTCTCCTCTGGAATGGATGGATCAGCGGGACAGTCCCTGTACGTGGCTAATCATGCCTACTGAACACGCGGTTTCCCACCGTTCCAGCTCCCGCCAGCCAATAGTATAGTGCACAGCTGCTACCCTCACTGTCACCAACCAATCACAGGCCTGCGCTGTCTTCTGTACTTTAGGGTTGTCATTGCGGTGTCTCATAATGTATCTATTTAAAATCTATTAAACTTTAGGAATGGAGAGGAGAAATAGAAAGGTACGCAGGAGATTATTCCTTATTTTTGAAATATTCAAAGTGTAGTTTCATGCTACAAACAAGAAAACAGTATTTTTTTGTGGCCCGTTTTAAATGGATGTATATGTATATCAGACATTCTGTTTTTAGCATTTTAACACAGGTCATTCCAATTAAGGCACCAGCCACTCAAGTCACATTCCGTGCAGTGCAGTATGACCTCATCGGCCCTCATGATAATGATATACTGAGTTCATATTTATTATAATAGGGAATGAAACATATAATAATATTAATATATAGTAATATATTATTGTTAGTTATGATTAACTCCACCAGACTCCGAGGAATATAATTTTGTGTTGTGTTCACATATAATATTAATGCATTGCTGTGTGATTACTGTATCAAAAATTGAATATAAAAACCTTACAATATTAGTTTAAAAAAGGACCGTTATTTTGAAATTGTGCGCTGTTGCGTTTGTGTGCTTGAGTGTATCATGCTCTCCCTCTCCTCCCTGTATTTGTGACACAGTGCTACATGAATCATAACTTTTATTGGTTGTAAACGGCGGAGCGGACCAAACTCTGGAGCTTCTGGGGAGGGAAGCACTCACCGCTCTTGAACAAATGTGATCTTGTGATTTGATGTTGTTCTCTAAGCACTTCATGTGTCAGATAGTAAAAACTAAAATAAAATACTTTAAAATGTCAGATGCTGTTTGTCATTATTATGCGGGTGTATTTCATTCACCTATTGCACACATTTTTAGCAATAACTTAGTTCATTCCATTTGAGCTTTCCTCATCAGACCCTCAACAATGTGCTGAATTAAGCATGTTTACATAGATCTAAGTAAATGGGTATAATTCTAAATGATTAACTGTAGAGAGGTACGTAATTTAATAGAAAACAGTTTGCATAACAAATAAGGGGTTAAAATTTCTGTTCAGTTCTTTATAAAATTATTGGAGGCATATTTACAAATATGGTACCCTGGATTTCCCTAATAACTTTAAAGCGTTAGAGGCACAAATCCAATTTTTGTGTCAAGTGAGACCTATTACAGATGTGTTTGATAAAATATTGTGTAACACATAATTCTTTATTTACTTAATTGTAGTAAAAATATAAAATTTTAATTACATAAATACATGTGATATGTACTAATACCCCACAGTTTATGAATTATATATATGTGTGTGTGTGTATGTATTTGTGTTCAACAGAAGTAAAAAGTCTTGCAGGTCTGAAACGATAAGAGGGTAAATTGTGACAGAATTTTCAGTGTTGGGTGAATTATCCCTTTAAATTAACAAAGGGTCTGGTTTTCATATATTTACCATTATTCATTAACTGTGGGGTATTAGTACATATCCCAAATGACTACCGCAAAAAATTATGGTAACCAAAATATCTTCGTGATCTGCAGAAGAAATAAACGCATATGGGTTTAACACGAAACGAGAATGAGTAAATAAAGACTTCATACAACTAATAACTAACCCTTTAAAAATGCCTTCTTTTTTTTTGTCTGTTTTTTTTACTGCGAGCCTGTTTTTATCTACCTATCTCATGATGCGAGCCAAATGAATTGGCTTTTTTAAGGAAGTGCGAATGACACTAAACCCGCCCCCTTTAACTCTGATTGGAGGCTCCTGTGCCTTCTTTTTTTTGTCTGTTTTTTTTACTGCGAGCCTGTTTTTATCTACCTATCTCATGATGCGAGCCAAATGAATTGGCTTTTTTAAGGAAGTGCGAATGACACTAAACCCGCCCCCTTTAACTCTGATTGGAGGCTCCTGTGCCATCTGTCGTCTGATTGGATAGAATCCTCCAATAGGGGGTTATGCGGTAGTCATTTCACACAGCAATGGCAGCCCTGCAGCTCGGTGAGTCCTGCTTTAATTCAAAACGATTTCCTCATTGTGCCTTCGAAATTATTTCAGTGCTCACCTATTTTCTATTTATTTTTTTGCCACAATTGTACATTTTAAAGTTACATTACACTAAATCCAAATGTCAGCGTAACGGTAGCTTAGTTGTGTTTAGCATGTTTTGAGTCAGGGTTGGTCTAGTTCCTATGTGGTCTCATTTCTTAGTGTTTTGTTCCTAACAGAGAAGCAGCGAGGGCGATCCGCTGCCCTGGCCATCGCTGCAGTGGTCATCGTGCTGGGAATCCCGCTCTGGTGGAAGACCACAGAGACCTACCGAGCCTGGCTCCCTTTCTCTGAGATCAGCGAGCTCGACTCCCTGCAGGTACTGCGTCCTTCCTCAGGACTGAGTCATGTTTGTCAATCCATTAGTCCAGCACTGATATGTTATCGTGTTTTTGACAGCTTCAGCTTAGTGTTGATATCGAGGTGGTCTTCTCTCGAGGAACACTGACCCCAGAACAGCAGAAAAGGTTTCCACATAGCCATGTCAATGAAAAGGAGCACCAAGTTGATGGTAAGTGATCAATTTCTGGAACTATTTGAAAGCTTCAGCATAAAATAATTAATCATTGCTCTCTTTTCCTCTTCAGCTAAAACAGGTTTGCGGTACAAATATGAAACCAGATATCGCACTGCCACTATAATGGAGGAAGACGCCTTGAATCAGCCCACTGCTGCAGGTTGAGTGGGTTTATTGTTACTAATAAATGATGGTTTAATCAGTTATTTGTTAATACCAATTCAATTATGTCTAATTTTATATTAGAGGATATATTGACTATACAGAAAGATTATAGAATTTTTTAATTGAAGTAATTCCCACTGACGGAAGAACAATTGCAATCACTTATACATTAAATCAATTGCAATCACTTATACATTAAATCTTCTTCTTCTTATCCATTATTATTTGCTTTCAGAGGAACTCTTAAAACTTGAATAGACTCCCGAAAGAACTAAATAGTTATAAATAATGTATTTTTGTCGTTTCTAAAAAAAAAAAAAATTGTTGTGAAATTGTAAAAATTGATATGGATTTTTGTGTAAGCTTTGAAATCATTTAACTTTTTCCAATTACCTGCCCAGGCACTACAGGTGGAAATTAGCCATTGTGGGTAAATTTGGCATTTGATCCTGTGTATAATTAATGTGCATTGTCCCTGAAATACAGTTTAAGGGACAAAAAAAGGCAAATATTAATAGTATTTGTTGAGTTAATCCGAACAAAGCTAATTTAAAATGAGCTGTTTTGGGTTTCTTCGGTTTTCTTTTTGTCACATCACTCATTTTTAAATGTGAATTCATTTTTCTATTGGTACGATGGAGTTTGTATCCCTGAGCTGTTGACTTGTCTCTCCACAGAGGCAGATCTGTCCTTACACATGCTCTCTGAGAGTTCTTGTGGGTCTGTGGTTGTATATGTGATCCCCGGGTCCTCCACCCTTCTGCCAGAGGTAAGATTCAGAGCATTTGTGGATTTTTACATACTGAAGCTCATTATGCTCATTCTGGCTGTTTACTTTCAGGATGTGAAGGTGTACGTGGGGCAACGGCGTACTGCGCTGCTGCGTTCTCCTCCCTTTAAAAGTTCTTGGAATCTGAAGGAAGTCCTATCAAATCTGGAGATGGAGGTGGAGCAGGTGGTCAGCACCATGTCCTTCGCTCACCAGGATATAGTAGCTGCTCTGAGCGACCGTGTCCGCATGACCAAAGTGACTAAGGAGAGTATGACAGACAGCATGCGGGCCATCAAATCCAGTCCTGGTGAGTATTATCCCTCATTGTGGCTTGTATTCTCAATAGCATACACATTTAATTATCTTCATCTAATTTCGGCTTCTCCTAGGCTATGAGATCACATTCAGCCTGCTCAACCCAGACCCAAAGTCACACAGTCTTCACTGGGATATCGAAGGCGCCGTTCAAAGCTACATTCAGCCTTTATTGAACAAACTTGCCCCCATTGCCAACTTTTCAGTGGACTCTCAGGTGCCTTAGAAACAATTACATTGTAGTTTGTGTGGTCTCTAACAAATATGACTCTTCACAGGACTGACCGAATATTCTGTACCTTGCAACGGTTACAAATGTGTGAACCCGAAGAGAATTTGCTGTACTGTTTATACAACAACAGATACATTTGCACAGCTATTAGAGCTGCTTTGTGTTTTTACACAAGAGAAATGAAGAAACATGGAGTGGTGCATGAGGATATTTTACAGCTTCAAGACTCATTCAGTCAGCTTTTAGAGTCAGAATTTAAATCGTTTATAATATTAATTTACTTTTTTTATTGATTTATTTGTATGTGTTTATAATCTTTACACATTTCACTTTCAATATTAAGTTTTTTACTAATGCCTAATTTGGTTTGCATTCATCAACTAAATTTTTTTTCACAAAAAAAAAAGTTGTTTCCTTTAATTTAATTTAATTTGAATTTATTTAAATTTAATGTGATAAACAGCTTTAGTTTAAAGCAGAGTTTAAATGAGCAAACATTGAAAAAATATCACTATATATTTATATCTTCTTATTTTTTATATAATTTTGTAAATACTGCCCACCCAAAGTTCTCCTCTTCTGTTTGTTCTTTTCAGATTCTGTACTATGCCGTTCTGGGGGTGAATCCTCGATTTGACAACAGTGTGTCAGCCTATACACTCAGTGCAGACAGCCTATCACATGTTATCAACCCTGTTGAGGCCAGACTAGGTGAGATTTGAGCTATAACTGAACCGATCTGCTTTTAATGAATGGTTTATTTTTTTTATGATCATTTAGATTTACACATACTGGTATTCTCTTTGACACAGGTTCCAATGCAGCTTCCTCTAACCCTGTCTTGAACTTCCTGCTATATGTGCCAGATGCCCACCACTCTCCTCTTTTCATCAGAGACCACGGCAAACGGGAGGTGCCCTCTAACGCCTTCCACAGCCCTCGTTGGGGCGGCATTATGGTACTGTCCAGATATATTCACTTAAGCATAGATTATGATGTTCGTTTTGCATTTCTCAGTGGCTAAGTTTACATGCACCCAAGAAAATCATTTTATAATCGACATTGTATTTCATGTTTCAGTTCAGGGTTTCTGTACTTACATTAAAGAAGACCTATTATGCCAATTTAAGGTGTCTCCAGAATGTGTCTTTGAAGATCCACCCCACAGATTATTTATTCTATCATTTTGAAAATGCCAATTTTGAGTGACAGCAGAAATGCACCGTTTTTGTGCATGTCTCTTTAAATGCAAATGAGCTGCTGCTCCCCGCCCCTTTTCCAGAATTGTAATGTGCCTTTACTGCTCGTTTCTTCAGTTACTCTTTTAAAAACCTCTGTCTGGTTTTTATTATCATGTTTAACATGCTGAAATCATGCGTTTTAAAAGGATACTCCACCCCACAAGGAAAATTTTGTCATTAATCATTTACCCCAATGTCGTTTCAAAACCGAAAAAAAGCTTTGTTCGTCTTCGGAACACATTTTAAGATATTTTGGATGAAAACCGGGAGGAAAATACACTGTCAATGTCCAGAAAAGTATGAATAGCATCGTCAGAATAGTCCATCTGCCATCAGTAGTTCAACCATAACATTACGAAGCAACGATAATTTATTCAACAATTCCTTTGTCAACGGTCTTCTCTCTCTACATCACTCAAACTGCATATGCTCTTCTGTGTCAGCCGGGCCACAATGATGCGCTGTTTTCTTTCAAATCAAAGCATAAATACGCATAGAAGAAACAGTGCATCCTTGTGGTGAGACTGAAACAGAAAAGCATAGGCAGTTTATTTACTTGGTAGTCTATGGGATAGTCTCAAGCCTCCTGGCTTTTCATCCAAAATATCTTAAATTGTGTTCCTGAAGACGAACAAACCTTTGGACCCATTCCGGGTTTGGAATGACATGGGGGTGATTAATGACAATTTTCATTTTGGGGTGGAGTATCCCTTTAAGACCATATCAGTTAAGACTTCTGATATAGACGGTTTCATCGGGCGCACGCGCCTGGACCTAAGTTAACTTCCGGTCTGTGTTGTGTATATCGGTCTGGCTGCGGTGCCATCTACAAACGCAGTTAAAGCCAAGGTGATGAGGAGACTTAAGTTGGGCTCAGGTGGCTGTGCTGCGGGATGTGTTTCCCATACATTTATTTATTTTTGGAGACTCGCCACAATTTTAAAACTGATCGATTTTCAAAAAGGCTTCGTTAAATAAACATGAGTAACGTTACATAACGTACTGCACGTTTAATAATAATAATTCCTTACATTTATGTTTAAATATCAAAAAGAGGTACGGGTGTTTTTATATCGCTGTATTTCTGAAAGAAGACTTGCATGTTATATGCGTGATAAAGCAGCGTGTGAGCGTACCAGCTCCGCTTTGTTTACAGCTGTTACTGGGGAAACCTCTATTTCTCGCGCTTTATGCCTGTGCTTTAAAACATCTCCTGTTGGCAAATAATGAATTAGCATTTTCATTAAGTCCGCCTGATCCACACAGAAAACACATTTTGTTTGTTATCAAAAAATACCTACTCTAGAGGGACTTGGCTGTTGTTATTGATTCTATTTGGAGTCTACCGGAAGTTAAGTTAGGTCCTCAAAAGCGCTCACGCGCATTAACGTTTGTTTATGTTGATGCCGTTGAAACCGTCTATACGGTTTAGTAAAAGCATACGTTTCTCTTTCATCTATCATTGTGTTTGAACTGTCAAATCCACACAAGTTTGTTAAAAACAAACAAGTTACAAGTCTGTGAAGGTAAAAGGCTGGGAAAGGAATCGCATGTTTATATTATATCTGTGTGGCATTCAGCAGTGTATACACAGTAAATAAATGAATAAATCCACAGTTCTCTTGTCTCTTCTGAGGCTGGGACTCTAGTGTTCTGTGGTCGTCAGATTTTCATGATGTGTTACCTTTAGATATTGTGAATTACATTATATGAGATAACGTGAATGTGCTGGATGTCTTTTATCTGTCATCTGTGTCCCCAGGTGTACAATGTGAATGAAATGTACGGACCTGAAACTGAACGTCCTGTAGATATCAACATTAATATGTCTAAAGTGATGGGTGTGTTTTTGGCACAGTTACGGTTAGTACTTCCACTGATGTAAGTAAAAAAAACCTGGTTTGCCCAGATGAAAGTGTTTTATTTCACTTTATCATTTTGTTTCTAGGCTCATGCTGGGAGTGCAGCATACTCATCCTCCCACAGGCTTTGTGCTGCAGAGTCCGGGCAGCGCTGGCCTGTCTGATTGGGAGCTGGACCGACTCCTGTGGAGCCGCAGTGTGGAGAACATCGCCACCGCCAGCACCACCATCACCTCGCTGGCTCAGCTCCTCGACCAGATCGGAAACATCGTCATCAATGACAACATCGCACAGCAGGTGGGAGGACTAGATGTTCATAGTTCATCACAAAATGAAATGGTTCCCCTGTAACATTTTGTTCTCGACAGTAGGAATTGTAAAATGCACAATTTTGCTATTATTTCTCACACAGGTTTCTAGTGCAGTGACGTCGCTCCAGTCTGCTGTCGCCGAGTTGGAGGCTGGGAACCTTGCCTTTGCGCTTCAATACAGCAGGGAGGCCATTTTGGCTTCAGAGAGGGCCTTTTTCGACCCCTCTCTTTTACATCTTCTTTATTTTCCAGATGATCAGAAATTCGCCATCTATATTCCTCTTTTCCTACCCATGTGTGTACCTATTGTGCTCTCGCTACTGAAAATTGTGAGTGAAGCTAAGAAAAGGCGAGCAGATAAACAAGCCAAAAGTGACTGAGAAACCAACGGCTTGTTTTATGCATAAAATGTAAAAAAAACACATCATAGAGATGTTAAAAAAACACACTCATTAATTAAAAGATGATGTGTGTGGTGTACATTTACACTTTATTTATTAGACCAATAGTCTAACGGTCATTGGATGAAAAAGAAAAAGTGCAGTTGGAAATTTGGTTTCTGCCTCTGTTGCACTGCATGTCCTGTTTTAACACTGTAAGACTGTATTGTTTTTTCAAGGGATTCATAGTTGCAAACGTAAAATGCGAGATTTTTTTTTAGATATAAAACATTCTAATGTTCATTGACATTACAATAATTTTGTGGGTACAAAAGTGTTTGGGTTGATGTGTGTTAACTTTAAAATGAGTTTGTGTAGAGATCCAGGAATGATGCCATGTGACAATTATTTTCAGTTGTATTAAATTCTAAAGTGAAAACCTGATGTTTATATATATATAACTGTCTTAATTGTTTGTTTTACAATTTAACTTAAAACCAAGTGAAAGTGCTGTATTTACACCATGAACAACGGAATTTATATAATGAAAAATAATATTAGCTCACTATAGTACTATTTAGAGATATAGTATACTGCATACTGGATTGATGCACTAAAATTGCACCAATGGGATTTTTTAAGGGTACGTGTTACATGATATAATCATTTTATCGCTGTTATAAATTAGTGTTACAGAAAAAGAAATGTGTTAGGCACTGCTTTTATACAGTCTATGGTTAGGCACTATGACAGTCTCAATGAACATTAATTATTTTAAATTTAGACCTGAGGGTGCATGTCCCTCACATTATACGAGAACATACGAAGAAAACGTCATACGAGTTTAAAACAACATTATCATCCAAATAAAATAACAGTTTCCGTTGAATCACTAAAGCTGCCGCAGTACTGCCACGCAAGCACGTATCCTTCCGCGTTGCGTCGCTCCTCCGCGCAAGCGCGACTAGCGAGCTGCGTTGAGGGAGAAAGGGAAGGCGCCATATTGGGAGGGATCGTTTTGTTTTCTTTGCGAGATATGGAATATAACCTATAGTATTGGTTTGTGAACGTATATAGATACAGGGGGTGCTAACGGATTTATTTTTTGTCATCGTTACAAATTTTCAACGTCGTTTGCGTAAATTCTGGTTTAAAATGTCAGGGGGTGTGATTCGAGGGCCTGCAGGGAACAACGACTGTCGGATTTACGTTGGTAATTTACCCCCCGATATTCGCACCAAGGACGTGGAGGATGTGTTTTATAAATATGGAGCCATTCGGGATATCGACCTTAAAAACAGAAGAGGAGGTCCGCCGTTTGCGTTCGTGGAGTTCGAGGACCCGAGGTAACGTTAACTGTAACGTTAGACACGCAATTGACGCAAACAAACCAGGCCTAGCCAGAAGCTATCGTGCTCATGTATTGCTCAAGAATACACAAAAATAGTCGATGTTATCTCTCTTAACGTATTTTATTATATGAATACGTGTTTTATACGCAAATACTAGCTTTTTATATTAATTGCTTAACCTTATTTACGGCGTGGAAATCCGTCAGCTAAGTTAGGTCATAACACGGAAGTTTATTAAGTAACGTCAACGTATCTAAGTTAACGTATCAACCAAGCTACAATTCTGAGAAATATACAAAACACTTAAGTTTGCAAGTTATTTTCATTAATTGCTTAAATTTTGTAAATACCATTGTCAATCGTACCACGTTTAGATTGAGTATAACATTCTGCGCATGCGCATACCGTGAGGATTGTTTTATCGTGCTCCACTGATCGTTTTCTGTGTTTGCAGAGATGCGGAGGATGCTGTGTATGGACGAGATGGCTATGACTATGATGGCTATCGTCTTCGAGTGGAGTTCCCCAGGAGTGGCAGGGGAGGTGGAAGAGGTGGAGGTGGTGGAGTTGGAGCTCCCAGAGGCAGATATGGCCCTCCATCCAGGCGTTCAGAGTACAGGGTCATAGTGTCAGGTGAGTGCACAGCCATAGTGTTTGGCATCATTATCATACAACATAAGGTCTTTTCACACATAACAGTGTATGGATGTGCACAGATGCATACTTTTTTTTTTTTTTTTGCTTTAGACTTGATTCCATCAAGTAGGAGGACAACATGTTTTATATTTTAAGCCAATTTTAGTAATTATTTTCATTTGTCATGTGTCTCCTAGAAGGGGGGGGGGGGGTACATTTCTGCATGAGTTTTATTTTTCTCTATGATCCTTTATTCTTTAATGTTTTTTTCCTTCTGTTTGGCTGCTGTCATATTTGCTGTGCATTTACTGTATGTGATATTAGTGTTACCTGTTCCTTACTTGAGGGAAAAAAAGCACACCAACTAACCCGAATAGATGGCATAAATCAGTTTATTTTACAGATTTATTAAGTACAATTAACTAATTATTTTAGTAAATAATTGAATTGCAGAAACTATTATGCATGCATTTACTATCTTTAAATGGTGTGATTATCATAAGGATCTTTTGCACTGCAGGAAAGCTCTCGTAGCTGTCAAAAGTACCCACAAATTAACCTGGGTATGCAAATTCAGGATTTCTGTCGTACTGCTTTCTTGAAATGGTCACTGGTTGGAGTAATAATTCTTGTGCTGTTCATTAAAAGAAGGATCTATTTATGTAATGGTTATATTTTCTGTCCAGGACTTCCTCCTAGTGGCAGCTGGCAGGACCTAAAGGATCACATGCGTGAAGCAGGTGATGTATGTTATGCTGACGTTTTCCGAGATGGCACCGGCGTTGTGGAGTTTGTGCGCAAAGAAGACATGACCTACGCCGTTCGAAAGCTGGATAACACTAAGTTCCGGTCACATGAGGTAGGTGTGAGTTTGTAAACGTTGACCGCCATTGGACAGGACAGGGCATAGCTTAAGGATTTGGGAATATCAAGGTAAGCTTGATGTCAGAGACCTATGATGGAGCCACATGGACTAGGAGGATCCATGGAATGGCTCTTTTAAATGTAAGTGATTTTATCAGTGGGCCACATCTGGAATGATGTGTAATTTTGATGTAGTGCTAAATCAAAAGAAAAAAGATCTTATTTAGATTTGCCAAGTGAGTCTTGAATTAGAAGTAACCTGACACTGGTAGTTCCTTGTTAGAAAGTGTCCCATTTATGTTCCTCAGGGAGAGACGGCTTACATTCGCGTAAAGGTGGATGGCCCGCGCAGCCCCAGTTACGGGCGCTCGCGTTCACGCAGCCGCAGCAGGAGTCGCAGCCGGAGCAACAGCCGCAGTCGCAGCTACTCTCCACGCCGCAGCCGAGGATCACCGCGTTACTCGCCCCGCCACAGCCGCTCCCGTTCCCGCACCTAAACACCCACATCCCAGCTAGCTGGCTGGCCACAATCATACACACTGTGTCGCCCTCTATTGGACCCACTGTTGTACTTCATTGCTCTTTTGACTTTTCTCTCCACTTTCCCGTTTGCTTTCCCTCATCTTTGGTTTGTTAGTTGTTTTTTATTATTTGACTGTCATTCTGCTAATGACAGCTATGTGTAGCTATGTAGATGGTCTCCTTTCTCTTCTCTCTTTCCAGTCCTTCCTTTTTTCTTTTTTTTTTTTTCTTGTCTGTCTTCTTTCCCATGACCCTGTTTGTGTCTTTGTCTTGCATTCTCATTTTAACTGGATCTTCATACTCATCCCTTGTACTCTATTTGACATGTTTGACGAGGGACATGTTGAAATGCTTTAAATTGTTGTATGTGTGACTAATTAATTTGCTACTGTTTTATTTTGTTAATGATGCTTCATTACTGGCTTTTTTGGAGTGGGATAATTTTTTCGTTGGAAAACTTGTTCTACTTCTACCTTTTCATGTTTTTCTATAGACAACAGAAGAGCAGGATTAAAGAAAGCTTTGGATTAAAGGATTTTGAAGCACAGTTCATTCATATTAGGATATTTGGAGGAGGAGGAGCAGGCATTTCATTTAAGGAGGCAATGGTATGACGGCAAGCGGCTTTAGTCACCTTCAAAAAGGCAGTTGTTTTTTTTACAAACTTCCAGTACTCTGGATTTTCTTAGTTCAGTAACATTAGTTTTGCTTTACCATTCTTCCTCCCTTCACAACACTCCCCTTCCCTGTTTAATTTACCTTTTCTCACTGGTCATTGCTGCTAAGCATGCATGTGTACTGTCTGGATGTTGCTTGTGCATACATCAAGACAGCATTTTTTATTCGTTTTTGGGTGTTTCGTTTTAAATACAAAAACATTTTTGCCTGTTGTCTAAAATGTGTTGGGATTAGACCACTATTGAACTCCCATGTAGATATATCATTATAGACAAGATAGTCTTGCCATGTGCAGTTGTTCTCATGTAAATTGTGTATTTGTCTTGTTTTTTCTAGGTTAGATTTGCTTGTTTTTCCAATGAATAAGCACAATTTAATGTGTTTAGGTGGTGCTCTAAACCTCTTCGAGAGCATATCATAGTCTGGTATCCTTTTTGTCATTTACACAGGAGAAAATACATTAAAAATACCGCTCCTATGATCAGTTTTTAGAAGCTTTCAATAATAGAAGCTCTTTATTTAGCTGTGATTCTAACTTGTTACCTCCCTCTCTTTGATTTTGCTGGTATTCAAAGGTTTGGATTGGAGGAGGGGCTCACTGTGTCCCGATCCTTGGAGCCGGATCAGTTCAGGATCAGGAGCAGGATTAGGATTAGGATAAGGATGGATACAAACATGGAGCGGGATCAATTTACCGGGAACGGGAACCATAGGAGAGGATCCCAACCCCAGCCCCGCATCCCCCCCACCAAACCACAGTTAAAGGATACTTGATGTCATAATTGGCTTCTCTAGAACCAAATTCATTTTTTCTTTTTTCGTGGAGCCCCATTGATGCGCGCAGAAGGGATCCAGGTGCCTCTTTTATTTTTGAGAGATTTGTTTTTTTTGGTATAAAAGAAGCAGAGCAAGGAACCAGAAGGCTGGATGGAATCGGCATGAGGAGTGTGGTAAATAGGGGGGAGTTCGTGGGAGGGTGGTATAATAGGCACATATTCAGGGGGATGTTGTAGTTTATTTAGGGTTTCAAAAAAATAACTTCAATTAACATTTGTTGGCATTTGCTGTGTTGGCAGTGGTGTTTCTTTCTCCCCAAAATTGGCTAATTTATATTTCTAGATTGTAGTGTGGTGTTTTTTTCTCTCTTTCACCCTTCTTTAAATAAAGATTGAATGTTCAATTGAAGTGTTCCGTTTTCTTCATTTTAGAACTATGCTCACTGACCGATACAATCATGTGTGTTTATGGAAGACTCGGAGGTCAGTACATAGTAAATTAAACAAGTAGTTTGGCACACAAACCAACATATTGTCTTAGGTGTAGATTAGTATGTTGAAATATGTATTTGAGATGTTATGAAATGTTTGGTTGATTCCATATGTAAACAATATTTAAGACAGTGAACATAATGTTTAGTAACCAGTAAGTGACGTAGAAACTTGACCTCTCAAATAGTGTGGTAAACAAATTGGATAATAGTTCACAGGAATCAATACCTTTGGCCTGATGATGTGAGGTTCTGAGTCCAGACGGCCCTGGTGCATTGTGGGATGAAATAAAATGCGGGCAGTGAGAAGCTAGTGGAAAACGCTCGTAACACGCGGGGAGAGGATCGACGTGAGCCAATCAGAGAGCCGGTGCAGTGCGGTGGGCGGGTCTCCACGGGTTTGTGACGCGAAGTTGGGTATGAGTTACGAGCGCAGCCGCATGGGTCGAGTTACGACTGAAAGAGTAAGTCGAGCGTGAACACAGCGGCTCTAAACAGCCTGCGTTAAACAGTATTCCAGAGTAACCGCATCAAGAGAGGGTGAGCTATGTGTTTTTGTTTACTATGCATGCATCCGAAGTGTTGACCATGTAGCTCGTGACAGAGAGAAAAAAAAAACATTTATGCATTTGGGAAGTTTAGTAAATGTATTCAAACGAAGCATCATGGACGCAGCACTCGCCTCTGCCTGTACTCTGAAGCAATTCGCCTTTAAATAATTGTAATTGTTGGATTTGAGGCGCTGTTGGGAAGAAATAAGCTGCGTAAAATGTTTTTTGTAGAGAATAATTAGGGCGGTGGCGTGAAATGAAAGTTATAACTGTTCGGCGTCTGGAGAAAAATGTTACGTAATTCCGATCGCGAGAGCGTTGAGAGCAGATGCTGAAGACATCAGCACCGTATGACTTTAATGAACTCATCTCTAGACACCAGAGTATTTTGTTGACATGGCAGCACTTGGGTGAAAGTTACTTCAATTTGTCTTGTAAAATAGCCAAAGCTTGCAACACATAGTTATATCAGCTTTGTGTGATTCCCTCTCCATGACCTTATCAAAGACAGACACCTGTGCTTTGTGAATTATTAATTGTGCTTTGCAGCATAATTTACTCTCACTTTCATTCTGCCCAATGAAATTTAATTCTTAACTCTTGCATCCTGTTACTTATGTAACTGCTTCGGACATTCTGCTCTTGTACGTTATCATTTAAAAAGTCCGATTATCGGTTCGGCCAGTATTATTGCCGATATTCACACTTTTCTACTAAGCTGACAAATCTTTTAGCAAATGTTTGGTTAAAAACATTTGTAGTTGTCAAAATTATTAGCTTGTCAATAATAGTAGCAATAATGGTTATACAAATATTTTTATATCAATCGTTTTTATTGTTAATAATTAAATTTTAAAATTAAAATGCATTAGTTTCTATAATTTTTTATACATTTAATAGGGAGCTATTTTTTTTTTTCCAAACACACTTCCATGTGCCATTGGCTAGTCAAGCAAATAGTACCGCCCTAAACTTATGTGAATGGTTCAGCCAATTTTGTTGGGATGTATTTAAAGTGCCACATTAATTATAGTTTTCAGGGAAATTAAATGACAAATGGCTTTGAGTTTTATTGGCATAGTAAGCAAGGGCAGGAGCAAAAAAAAAAAAAAAAACATTTCAGTTTAAAAATAACTGCTGTGATAATTTTTTATTGTACACATTTAATTAATGAAGTTTTATTATTATATATTTTTCTTTTCTTTTTTCAAGAAGCAGAAATCAAATCAGTTACTTGACCAATTTTTTCAACTGTGTGCTATTGGTCAGTCAAGCAAATCTTCCCGCCCCAAACTTATGCAATTGGTTGAGCCAAATTTGCTGTGCTGGCATGTTTTGATAGATAAACTGTTTAGGGAAATTAAACTATGAGTGGTTTTAGTGTTACTGCATACTAAGCAAGGATGGATAAAAGAAAACAACACATGTCCGCTTCAGAATAACCTATAGTTATGAGTCATCCCAAACTATATTGGTAAATCTCTAACTCTAAATGTCAGTTTTACTGAATGCAAGTGATTTGAAATGTGTCTGATGTACATGACCTCTTGGTTGCATATGCGGTTGGCCTTGGTTTAGTTTCATGTCAGTAAATCGCTGGATTAAGATCTGGTTTCTCATATATCCTCCTCACTGAATGGATTTGATCAACCTTCTCCCTCTCCTGGGCCCAACACTAGGAGTCTTGTGGAGACGGAGCTGATTGAGGTGGCCTCCTTTTTGTCAAATCATGACTGCACCTTTCCTTTTTAGTGAATGCACTAGTTCCTTAATAAGCTGATTGGAAAGGTAGATGAATCCGTAAACTCAGACAGGTCCCAGAACACACCATTTACATCTGAATTTGCCATTAAAAAAGCTGACAAGCGATTACAGTGAGCCAGGCCCTATTTTTATATGTAACTGATAGCTGTGTGCGAATATTTCAAACTTTTCCAAATGCAGTTAAGTTTTTGAGATTTCATCATTGTTAACTTACAAAAAATTTACCGTTTCATGATTTTAAATGAGAAATGCAGTTCTTTAAGGTGAAGGTTTCCTTTTTCTGATGTTTAAATACCTTTTCCCCTCGTAACTTTGTGGCGCTGTTAAACAAGAAAGCTTTAAGTAGCTGATTCAGCGATATGATCAAGGTTCTTCATCGTTCTTATGACTGTTTACCAGACTGTCAGTGAATCCCCTTTGCCTTTTCTCTTCATATTCACAGCCATCATGACTGACAGGAAGGCAGTAATAAAGAACGCTGACATGTCGGAGGACATGCAGCAGGATGCAGTGGATTGTGCCACACAGGCCATGGAGAAGTACAACATTGAGAAGGACATTGCTGCATATATCAAAAAGGTCACCCATCCACAGAATATTTGTGATTGACACCTCCACAGACTTTATAAAAAAAAAATATATATATATATATCCTACTTCATCTTCATTCTTAGAAAGATTCAACAGCATGAGTAGTTCACCCAAAAATGAAAATGTATTCACCCTCAGGATATCCAATTTGTTTTCTAATCAGAACAGATTTGAAGAAATTCAGCATTACGTTATTTGCACACCAGTGGATCCTCTGCAGTGAATGGGTGCCGTCAGAATGAGATTCCAAACAGCTGATAAAAACAGAAGCTTAAAGCTACGTTCTTGTAATAAACATCATTAACTTCAAATATTTGCTTCCAACTAAATATGAGTCATTTATCCATAATATTGCTTTCTCCTGTGTGAAGTCATCTCATATGATTTAGGAGAGAAATATACAGTACACCGCACTGTTAATAAGTAAAAACCATTCTAAACGACTATGTAGGTGGATTTTCACATGAGAGGACAACAGGGGAACCATTTTTTTCCACTGGAGGAAGCAGCATTATTGATTATGGACTTGTATTTTGGACAAGTGACAGTTTAAAGTTAAAACACGTTGGTGCATTTGTTCTTTTTGAAAGATGCAGCTTTCCACTTGACATGGCAATTTCTTTATGAATTGTGATGTTTTTATCAGCTGTGTGGACTCTCATTCTGATGGCACCCATTCACTGCAGAGGATCCATTTGTGAGCAAGTTATGTAATGCTATAATTCTCCAATTCTGTTACAATGAGATCTTGGATGGCCTGAGAATAAGAGAATTTTCAGTAAACTTGAATCTTTAGGTGAACCATTCCTTTTAACTGTTTGATTTCAAATAGTAGAAACAAAAATACCTCAAAAAAATATTCTTTAACTTTGTAATACACGTCAATACTTTGAAACTAATGCTTAGCTAAACCTTTCATTGGCCCCATCCCCCAAATGTATTATGTAACATTACTTTTTAATGAAGTGTACATTATTTTAATGTATTTGCAATATGCACATCATAAAGTATGTAGATGCATTAATATGGTACTATACACTGTTGTTGTAGCCCAGGACTCCTGGAATGCTCTTGCTCCTAGTAAAAGTATAAATTACTGTTCTTGCTTTTCAACAGGAGTTCGATAAGAAGTATAATCCGACATGGCATTGTATTGTGGGACGGAACTTTGGCAGTTATGTGACACATGAAACTAAGCATTTCATCTACTTTTACTTGGGTCAAGTGGCTATTCTGCTCTTCAAATCAGGCTGAGGGAACCGCTGTCATTCATGAAAGTTGGATATCAACTCCAAACCTGGACTGTGACACACTGATGGCTCGAGCCACACTCTACATAAACACACACACACACACACACACACACGCTTACATTCTCTCCCACATACACATTCATGAATTTAGCTATAGAGGCTGTGCATTAATGCATGGACCGTGTATATTATTTAATTTGTACATGTTGCAATACAGTAACTTTTTTTTGCTTTCTGTAGTTGCACGAGTTAACGCAACAAGATGATTTTTTGTTAGTTTTTTTCGAAGTCCAAATTTGTTTTGCACTGAAGTTGTACAAAATGCTTTGACCGCTGCCTTTAAATTATATTAAAGAATGATATGTCATGCATATTTTGGGTATAAAGTTAATTATTAATTATTATGATTATTGTAGATCCAAACAGAATTGTCTGCATTCCATTTCTAGTTAATGACTGTTCCTAACCCCAGTTTTATGATGTAAAATGAAATTACAGTGCCGCTTTTTGCATTATAATGTAACATGATCCATTGTCTTCATTTGCTTCTTACTGAAGTGTAGCTCCAGATTTGAACAAACTTCACTATCTCAGGAGACAAGGGCTCTTTTGCTGAGGTAGGGAGAATGCAGGCTGGGTTCAGTTACTAATGAGCAAACCTGTCTGGAAACAAGGAGCCATTATTGTGATACAGTACCTCTTGAACTTCAAGGACACACATTTACTGAAGCCTTTGGTGCTTTTATAACCATTTTTGCCCTTTTATGAATTATGTGTATATATTTAAACATGTCAACCTTGCAAACTGCTTTGTCATGACACAATAGCCCTCCCAGCTGAGTGGCATTCCTACTCTAAATATTTAATACAGTGATGAGTTCAGTCTTTTCTCTAGCTCTGTACATGCGGTCGGACTGCTGTCTGCTTTCAAATGCAGTGATGTAACCAGTCTGAGGAGACATTATTTTATACAGCATAAATTGCATGCACCACACTCATAAATTGAAAACATGCAGGAAAAAAATCTAAATATTTCTCACTTTTAAAGAATGACAGATTTTGACATTTTCTTTCTTATGTTGACATTTCCAGTTGAAACGGTCAGTTGGGGTGGTGGCAAGTGGTACGAAGTGCAAGTATTTGAAGTATTTTTGACACTTTCTTAAAGAGTTTATCAACAATTAATCAAACTAACCAGCTACAAGGTGAATCAGAACATTACAAACTTTGATTTGAAACAAAAAAAGATGACAGTACAGAAGAGTACTTAACGGCTTCAGTGCGAGACAGGACTTCACACGAAGCCTTGTGAATGACAACTTACCAAATAAAACAATCAAATAAAAGAAGTATGTAACCATTGTATAATATGTTGAAGTATATACAGTATTGGGAATGTTACTTTGGAAATATAAAATATAATATAAGTTACACTATTTAAAGAAGCCCTAATTTGGGTTATGAAAGGTTCATATTTTGATTTTGAGAGTCCCCAATAACAGGTTGACATGCATGCAAGGTCAAAAAACACTTTGATCTTATCAAGTCAAGTAACCTTTATTTATATAGCACTTAAAAAAAAATACATTGCATCAAAGTAACTGAACAACATTAATTAGGAAAACAGTGTCTCAATAATGCAAAATGATAGTTAAAGGAAGTTCACCATTGAATTCAGTGATGTCATCTCTGTTCAGTTAAATAGTGTCTGTGCATTTATTTGCAATCAAGTCAATGATATCGCTGTAGATGAAGTGACCCCAACTAAGCAAGCGAGAGGCGACAGCGGCAAGGAACCGAAACTCCATCGGTGACAGAATGGAGAAAAAACCTTGGGAGAAACCAGGCTCAGTTGGGGGGCCAGTTCTCCTCTGACCAGACGAAACCAGTAGTTCAATTCCAGGCTGCAGCAGAGTCAGATTGTGCAGAAGAATCATCTGTTTCCTGTGGTCTTGTCCCGATGGTTGTCTGAGACAAGGTCTTTACAGGGGATCTGTATCTGGGGCTCTAGCTGTCCTGGTCTCCGCTCTCTTTCAGGGATGTAGAGGTGCTGATCCACCATCTGGTCTGGATACGTACTGGATCTGGGTGACTGCAGTGACCCTCTGATCTGGATACAGACTGGATCTGGTGGCTACGGTGACCTCGGAATAAGAGAGAAACAGAAAAATATTAGCGTAGATGCCATTCTTCTAATGATGTAGAAAGTACATAGGGTGTTATGTGAAGTGTTTCCGGTTCCGGTTTACCTAATTAATGCAGCCTAAAAATCCTTTAACAGATTTGAATATTAAAAGCATATTAGTATGTTATGTGTAAGCCAGGTTGAAAAGACGGGTCTTTATAATACTATTATAATATAATATAATACTTATAATACTAACTTTATACACAGTGCACTTTCAGATTCAATAATTGCAGGATGTTTTCATTCACTTAAAGCTGTGTTACACACTATATGGAAGATCCTTTTCAAAAGTCCATAATAGGGGCTCTTTAAAATGCAATAAGTAACTGTAACTATTTCAGTTACTTTAAGTAATGTGACTGATTACATTTGATTACTTCTTGAGTACTTTTCTAAATTTCTAAAGTTTTTAGCTGTTAATCACTGTTCATCTTACAGTAGAACTCCTGTCACAAAATCAGACAGCACCTCTTTTTACTTTGAGATTGTTTTGAGCTTAAAAACAGATTTGAAATCATAACAAGAAATTGTTTAATAGCTAGGATACTGTTTTTAAAGTCAAATCTTTGGTTAACTATTATAGGAAAAACTGGCATCCAATAATGCCTTGGAATAAAACAGTTATTGTAAAAAAAAAAAAAAGCATATACATAACCCAAACAGGAAATAAAAGAGTTATGGAATAAGCATGTGTCCTATTCTCTATTTTAAACTAGTAAAACATTGGTGTCTCATATTTTAGAGTCAATTAAACCTGTATGTTTGCGACTATATGCAGATTTAACCCCTTTTGTAAGAGTTAACATTTTCATAAACAACTGTTACTTAATTACAATTTTGTTCCCCAGTTACTGATTACAATTACATTTATTTTGCAATTAAATTACATAATAAACACTGTGTTTGTGTCTCTCTCTTTCTCTCTCTCTCTCTCTCTCTCTCTCTATATATATATATACAGTATGTCACAAATTATAGTCAGTCACTAATTACTGATTACATTAAGACAACTGTAGTTAGTAACATAATCTTTTAATCTACTTAATAAAAAAAAAAATTTGGCTCGTGTTTGGCTGTGCAATGTGACTACTTTTTAAGATTACTTGTAGTTTATTTTACTTTTTTTTTTTTTTTTTAGCAAACTTGTTTTAAAAACACCATTAAATGTACCTTCCTATATAAAAAAGCAAAGAGAAAGAAAATATATTCAATGCATTAAACGTTACATGCACCAGTTTCTCTAACTGCTTACTGTAAGAAATGTAGCGAGTTTGTGAGGGGATAAAAAGCTGATAATTAAATCATAAAAATAACAAATGCTGTAAACAGGTAAATGTATTGTTCAATTATTATTGAAACATTACCTTCCTCTGAGATATTTTAAGTAAATATTTTATGTTGTTTGGGAGAAAAAAACATTTCCCTGCATTATACGTACAAACATTAATAAACATGACAACAATTCAATACTATTTAGGGTGGATATTATGCACATTGGGACGCAGGGTTTGTTTCAAACATTGTCTTAATTTTTTTGAGCAGTGCTATTTTCACACAAATTCATAAGCATGGTTTGCAAATATATTTGCATGACATTTCTGAATATATTCCAAGCTACAGTTACTACCCAGACATACTAAAAAGGACCCATAAAAAAGTGTACTTTTATTATTTTTTTTATTATTATTATTTATTTTTTTTGCAGTAATTGTAGTACTTGGGTGTGTATAATACAGAAAAAAAAGAGTAGGATATGATATGATAAACCCAAGCCCTGCCTATAACACACAAAACGTACAGAACCTTTCTATTTAATGCGATTTATTTATTTGTAGATTACCTTTAATAGATTACAGTTTCACGAAAACATTCGCAATTGATTTGTAAAATGTTATTTATTTATGTTTTGCTTGTTTGTTAAATGTGTCATTATACAAGTTTAGGCTGAGTTTTGGTAGAATTACCCCCAGCAGGTGCCGCCAGACTGTGTTGTATTTTATTTCTCCCTTCACCAGCCGACAGAGTTCAGAAAAATAAAGACATGTGCGCAATCATTTAGGCGTACTTGCATTTTTATGTACAATTTAATATATTGATAAATGAGTTAGACGTTATAATACGTTGTATCTAAGAACAGCAACTGCAACGGAACCAAAATACATTTAACATATTAAATCTATTACTGGTCGTGTGATTGATTCAGTCCATGTCATCAAAATCTCCCTCTCCAGCTAACGTTAGATCCCTTTTTAGTCTAAAAAACAGCCGCACGGTTTGAATTAGTTATACGGTGTTATTAACCCACTCAAAATGCAGTTTATTGTGAAGAATTACTTTACAATAACGACTCGTCTAAAATACTTTTAATTTAAAAAACGTCCATTTCCGGTTGACCTCGGACGTGGTTCCTGGTTACCATAGTAAAGCCTCTATTTGGACACTGTAAAGATGGCCGGTACGGTAACGGTTTTTGATTCGATTTCTTTTACACGCGCACCCCCGGCTTTTTTTTATGCCACCTGATTTTTTCAAATCCTTAAAGTGTCTATTTTCTATTAATCTGCCAGGTGCCAAGCTGAAATAATGTCCCAAAGGGTTCTTTTGTAACCCTTTGCTGCACCCGACCGGAACCCGAAAAATCAAAAAGTGATATAGAAAGTGGCATAACATTAGAAGTAAACAACATACAGAGACAAATTTACACATTTTCCCATACAATTCTGACCCCAGGAATTTAATGGAATCGATATTTTTGACATTTGACAACATATTGACCTTATTTCTGGACAAAATTGCAAAAAATGGCCAAATATGTGTAGAGGATCAACTATTTTTCCGTTTTCTCAAGCGCATAGGGTGATTTTTTTTTCCACAACATATTATTTATTTATCATTCAAGTGTCTATTTTAAGATTAAATTGGGTACCAAGCTGAAATAATGTCCAAAATGCTTTATTTTTAACCCTTTGCACCAAACCTGAAAAGTCTAAATATGATATAAAGTGGCATAACTTTTGAAGCAAATTTTCAACATTTTTTGTTTGTTTGTTTAAGTGATACAGTTTTCTTAAATTTAATTAACTATATTGACATCTCATGCTCTGAAATGTATTAATAAGATAACAGGTTTGTTCGGCTTTCTCAGTGTGTTAGGACTAAGGCTATGACTGGGTTTCTGCGAGCAGAACAAATCTCTTGGTGAAAATGTGAATCATGATTACTCACCATTTTCTTTCAAAGCAACTTACAGTAAGTAATAACTGTCCCCTGAGGCAACGTATGTACTTGATACCCGTGTAATTGAGAAAAAAACTGGTCTTACTGTAACTTCCATTTCTAGGTCATTCTGATTTAGGATTGAATCTTTAACTTGTATTAGCAGCCATTAGGTTAATCATAAGGTTGCCACTACATCTCTTCATAGACACAGAATATCTGATGGAACGAGACCAGAAAAAAATCACTGAATATATATATATATATATATATATATATATATATATATATATATATATATATATACATATACATATATATATATATATATATATATATATATATATATATATATATATATATATATATATATACATATACATATATATATATATATATATATATATATATATATATATATATATATATATATACACACACACACACGCACACACACACACACATATATATATGTCATAATAATATTAAGTACGTTAAACATTAAATTACATTAGGGTTTTCCAAACCAAGGTTCATGATTTGATAAAAAAGCTAATAAATCAATCATAAAAATTTATTTAAAATAAATAATTTTAAATGAAAACATTCTGAACAAAACATTTGAACTCTTAAAAAGATGAATTATTGCTTTTCTTTTCCTGGACGTCGGTGTGACCAGAAACTAACATCAGAGAGCTGTGAACATCTGAATGTGTAAAAATGATTGAAATGATTGCCTAAAATCTCAGGAGGACTTCACCTAAATATTTATAAAGTGATTTAGGTGAAAAAAAAGTCTGGGAATTCCTATATTGGGTGAACATTACTAAAAATGGAAACATGGAAATGACATTACACAGTCTTCCAGGTTTTGATTTTTTTTCTCCCCCGAGACATCCAGGATCAATCATTAGTGAAGGCTACTGGATATGATGAAGACAATATTTCACAGCTATACATTACCAGTGTTTAGTAACCGGTATAATAATGTTGTTTTCTGATAAATATTCAAATCGAGTGCTGCCTTTATACTGTACAGTAATGTTGAATGTCTCATTAACAGTAAAATGCTTTCTTTAAATCCAGTGCTCAAGGAGCTGTGTGGCCTCTCCGTTTTCTGTGTAATTGTAGCCGCCTGACTGCGTGATTTTGCAAAACCAGAAGATTTTGCGAACTTATGAAAGTAGTTTTTTTTTTGTTTGTTTGTTTTTTGAGAAAGAAAAATGTTTAACTGCTTTTTAAACTTATTTGTAAACAAAACAGTTATTTATATAACTCTTACATATCATTATAGAAAAAAAACTGTGATAAGAAGAAATAACTAATAATGAGGCCTAATAAGTTACTACCCACAATTCATATAATTTCGCTTGAATGCAACTTATCAACACTTGAAGCGCCCCTACTGTGAGTAATGAAATGTTCATATTTTGGTTCTATCCTCATTTGTGTGAGGCTAATCTCCAGTGGTTGGTTTGATTGGTAACATTTTAATTTCAGCACTTCTGTTATGCCTGATAAAGCAGCGTTTGTGAGCGCAGTGCTGCTTTGTGTACAGAGTTACCGGGGAAAACACGATTTTTACCGCTCCAAAAGCGGCACCTAGTGGCAAAGAATGAATTTGCATTTTCGTTCAGTCCAACGTGAAAAGACCAACAAGTGGGCGAGCAATATGCTGATGTAAAATCTTTTTTAAAATGTTCATTAACATATCCTAATATGCTGTTATTACTGAAAAACTGATAATCTGTGGGAAAGTATCTGAACGGTAAAAACAAAGATAGCACCTAAAAAAAAAAAAGCTGTAATGAAATTAGCCGTGAGTTTTAGTTTGACGTGAAACCTTGATTGACTTTGGCCCTCTGGGGCCTCGGGGTCACTGAGGCATGAGAGAGTATCAGCAGGAGGAGTGCAATCAGGATGAAGAAGAGGGTGAGACGTGTGATTCCTGTGAAGAGCAGATCAAGCGAGCGTGAGGTTCAGCGGGGCAGAGTCCGCTCGTCTCTAACAGGAGGGAGGGAGGAATGCTGATTCAGACACGGCTGTTCCTTGAGCGCTCACCCTCATCCCCCTCTTCCCACTGGGGGTCCCAAGAGATGAGGGACAATTAGGACCTGTAAAACACCTTCAACTCTCTTAGGCTTGGATGAGGATCTTTAAAACACTAATATATGTTTCTGATTAGTAAAAGAAAGAATTAAACTTCTCATCTTAAATATGCTACAGTTTAAAATCTTATGCTAAAATCTTTTACTTCAAACTGCATTTACCTCTATATATACATGCTGCGTAAGATAATAGATGTTCACATGTTGGTGTTAGTTGTCACATTTGCATTGCATTAGTTAAGCAATACCTGATTAACCCGAGTTACCATTTAGCTGAGTGAAAGCCTGAGGGATGTTGAATCCCTGCTGAAATCAAAATGGATTTACTTCAGATTTGCTGTAGTTTGAGTTCTCAGACATTTAAAGTGTCTGGTACTGTGCCAACATCACATGCTTTGCCTGCATTTATTCTCCTCCTTAAATTTATGTTTGTCAGAGTTTGACCCCTCTTCAGGAGCCATCAAAGTCTCCATAAAAACTCATGAATTCTTTACTGTGTTGTAAAACCACAGTCCAGCATTGTAGCTGTTGAATGATATGTGTTATAATGCTATTCGGTGTTCTGTCTGTGCAGTTTAAAACATCAAATGTCAAATGATTTTTGCCTTGAGTGCGGGTCAAAAGTTTATAGACAGAAAAAGTCAGTTGAAAGGGATGGCCTTTATTACAATCATGTAAATTGGTACATGGATATAGTGTTTAAACTGGTTTTTACTTGAGAAAAGAAGTGGGAAATACTTTATCATTCTCTGGGAACTTTACCATGAAACAACAAATGTAGAATGTGTTTTATTTTAAAAAGAAGCATGTAGACAGCTTTTGATGATAGACTTTTATTTTTTGCACAAATTAAAAGGTCAATTATGGCATCAGCGGGGGCTTTGCAGTCAGTTCTGGGAGAGTAACTCCACTCACACTCCTTATTCCCTCTGCGACTGATCTCATTTGCTCATCTGTCTCCTTAAAGGAAATGAACCTGATGTCTTTCAGTCACTTTAATTTTGACAAATGCTCAGAGCTTTCAGTCAGTTGTAGTCTACCATGTGCACTTGCACATTCATCAGATTGTGTGAATAATATATAGAGTCCAGACTTGTTCAAATTATTGTTAACATATCAACAAGAAAATTACAATAATTAGTGAAAAGAAAAGAAAAAATGCAAAATTATAGTCTGAAAATCTAACAAAACCTTGAATTTGGTCATAATTTATCCTAAAATATTACAGGAAATTTTAATAGGAAAATGTGCGGCATGTGTATTCACACACTAGGCTGTTTTATAACACAAAACAATCATAATCATTGCTCATCATCGTGAAAAGGAAGCTCATGCAGGTTAGATTACTGAAGTTAATATCTAACAGAGTTATGAACGGAGTCTTTATATGGTGCAACACCTGTGGACACAATTCTGTCACTGCAAACACAGATAATAAATGCCTCAACTATCACTCAACAAATGTCATTTCTATACAGAAATCTTTATTTTTCTCCATCTCTGTCAGGCTCTCAGTATCTCAGTGTTTATGTGTCCTTTTGAATCCAAGTCAAGGTCCAGCTTACTGACCGGAACTCATCTTTCTGGTCACTGATTCCCCAGCTTATAAAAGTTTTACTAAAAGCATTATTTTAGCATATTCCAGCTCATCTTATAAAAGTATGATGTTTCATATATCTGCAATCCCTCAATCACATATCTGTGAATGGATGCCTGCTGGTCAACTCTGATGGCTGGGTGACATTAATAATACCTTTGGGTTCAAACTGCAGGCAAATTAGCCATATGTACAAACATTATCAGTGGAGGAAAAGGAAGAGGCTTTGTCAGGGTGACAGCAGAGCTTTTGATACAACATAAAAACCTCCTGGTCCGAAGAGAAAAACGAACAAATTATTCATCCGATACAGTCACACTCCACTGCAGCTTTCACAAGAGAAGTAGTTTCACATCCTGGAAAAAAATATGTAATTTCTGTAAGTTTGGTATTAACTGCTGTTAATCATTGAGAACTGACCAGTCCCCAAAATGTGTGAGAAAGGTTGAAATGCAGAGTGCATTAAAATTCTGTTCCAGCAGCAGATTTGGTCTTATGAATGACTTGCCTGTCAGATGTTTCATGATGATTTTTTTTGATAGCAATTTTATTTCAGTCTAAAAACAAATAGTGCTGTCAAACAATTAATCACAATTAATCACATCCAAAATAATTGTATTTACATCATATCTGTGAGTACTGTGTGTATTTATTTTGTATATATAAAAACACATGCATGTATATATTGAAGAAAAATTTGTGTATTAAATATATTTTTATATAATCTAATTTATATACATGTAAAGACATGTTAATATTTTCAAAATGTATATTGTATGAGTGCTTGTGTATACATAATAAATATACACTGTACACACACATAACATAAACTTTTATTTTGGATGCGATTAATCATGATTAATTGTTTGACAGCACTAAAAATATATAAATACAAATTTTTCTCACATTTACTGCTGATTATGTGTTTATTAGTGTGCTTGCCTAAAAAGTCAGATATCTCTTTCCAGAAAGAAAGAAAGAAAGAAAGAAAGAAAGAAAGAAAGGAGGAGAGAAAGAACAGTTACAAAGTTACAAAGAATGAGGGGTTTAGGAATAATAAAAAATCTGGTTCGTTTCTATGTGATTATCTTTTACTAATTCTTCTTGTTATAATTTTTTTGTATTGGGACTACTGATAAGCTGCCTTCGAAGAGAAAAGTTTAAGCTTGGAGGTTTAAGACTTATAAAATGTATATATTTAAACCACAAAACAAGAAAAACAAAAGTATTACATTAATAATCATAATATTAACAATAACAATGTTTATATATTTATTACAATGTTAGTATTAATTATTGATTTATTATTCACTCAGGCCTTCTTGCTTGCTTGCTTTACTTTAAAGATTTATGTAGTTGTTTCATCCTCTAAAAAAAGTAGCCTACTAAGCTACCTCGGAGGTAACAAACACATCAACACTGAACATTTTAAACCCATATATATATATATATATATATATCAGCTACGAATTCCTCGTTTATATTAGCATATTCATAAACGAGTAAACTTCATTTGCATAAGGTGCACCAACCAATGAGCATGAAGTCAGCTCCGCCCAGCAGGAACGTGGAACGACTTCCTTCAGCAGGTGCGCTCGTGCTCTGGACAACTGTACAACTTTTCGTAAAGAAACTTTGGTCTGGTGTTTTCTAGTCCTTTCAAAATCATTATTCATTTCAGTTAATTTGACACGTGTATTTACCGAGGGCGCGAGGGCTTTCAGCGAGACCGGATTGATGTTTACTGACATGGTGTCCAAGTTGACATCGCTTCAGCAGGAGCTCCTGAGCGCGCTGTTGGACTCGGGGGTCACGAAGGATGTGCTGGTCCAGGCTCTGGAGGATTTGTGTCCGTGTCCTGCAGAATTCGGAATAAAAATGGAAAAACCTTTTTCCCCGTCGAGTGTCAACGGCGGCAGCGACTCCAGTGATGCCAAGCCGGTGTTTCTGACTCTAACCAGCGGGCAGGGTAAAGGGGGCAAACTGTCCGGTGACGAAGGCTCGGAAGACGGGGATGACTTCGACACGCCGCCGATCCTGCGCGAGCTGCAGTCCCTCAACACGGAGGAGGCGGCGGAGCAGCGCGCGGAGGTCGACCGCATGCTGGCGTGAGTTCACATACAGATGCTCGATTTATTAACTAAATGGCGTGTTATTGAAATATTATATGCAGGTATTTCAGGGCAACAAGTTCGATTGAAGTGTACCTGCTATTTATTTATTAATCTATAAAACAATGAAAAAGAACTAAACTATTGTTATTATTTTTCAGTTGAAATGTAGTTCCTCTGTAATAAACAGCAGCGTCAATTTTTACCATTAAGATATCCTATTTCAGTCAATTTTTTTTTTACATGTAAATATATATAATAATTTTACAAAAACAATAGGCCTACCAAAATTGTTTTGATGTAGTCTAGTGCATCATTTTATTATTTCATTTTTTTCCTTAGGTCTACTTCGGTATTTTTTATATAGGCCTATATTGTTTTAATACCTCCCTACATAATATTTACAACATTTTTTGGTTTTGTTTTTGGTAACTTTAGGCAAAAATCGAAATGTTCCTGTTTAAAAGTGTAAAACGAGATTACATAGGCCTATATTGATGTAAAGTCAAAACGAAACCACGTGTAGTTGTTATTAATTTATTTCTATAAATCATCAACAGAAAGATACACAATGTCGTATGAATAGAGGGAAAAGATAGTAGTTATTCATTGTCCAAAGTTATAGTCTTAAATCAACATCCTCAGCACTCTCTAATGTGAGGGGTTATTTCCCCAAACAAACACTGGCTGATCCGTCACACATTTTACACGTATTAAAACAATCACCAGCGTTTGACTCGTATAGGCTAATTAGGACCAAATGTATTTCACAAATATAGCCTAATTAAGAGTCGTCAGTCAATTAGTCATCGTATTTACGTAAGTTAGCCTATAGGCTACAGAACAAATGATAGCCTAATAATATTATTATGTATATCATGTTGTGCATAATATTTAACATGATTATTTCTTCATTATTTTATTGCATGCCTATAACCAGTTCTTCTATAAACATCTAGCATTTTATTTCCAAATGACTGTCGAGTCGACTTATAGGAGGAAAAGTCTCTTAGAAATTATTTTTTAAAACTTTCAAGACTAATAGCTACTAAATTAGACAGCATTAATTGATAAATTGTTAAATGTTCGAGTTAGTTTTGAAATATTATAATGTTTTTAATTTTTTTGTTTATTATTATTCAGTGTTATTGCATGACGATTATTAATTATATTTTAAAGGTTTGTATATTATTCATTATTCCAGGCATTTTAAAACAGAAAGGCATAATTTTACACCAATAAATGACATAAAGACATAAAATTAAAAGTTACTTGTGAAAGCTCATAATAGCGTTGGCTGCTGTGTTTGGCAGCGGGGACCCGTGGCGCGTCGCGCGCACTGTCAAAGGCTACATGCAGCAGCACAATATTCCTCAGCGCGAGGTGGTGGACGTGACGGGGCTCAATCAGTCTCACCTGTCGCAGCACCTCAATAAAGGCACGCCGATGAAGACGAGCAAACGAGCCGCGCTTTACACCTGGTATGTCCAGAAACAGCGCGAAATCGAAAGACGTAAGTAGCCTCCTAACATGATGTTTAACTCTTTACCATCTGTAACATAAGAAAGTATGCAGACTGTTTTTTTTTCCTAACACTTCAAAATAATGTTCCATTTGTTAACATGAAAGAGAAATGAAAAATACATTGGAAACATTTAACAATCTCAATTCGTGTTTCTCAAATCTCAATTTCCACATTTACCAATACAATACAACAAAAGTTGTGTTGTTAATATTATTTAACAGACCTGAGAAATTATCATGAATATGTAATTTCATTATCTAGCATTAACTGTCACATTAATAAATACTATAACAAGTATATTGCTCATTGTTAGTTCATGTTAGTCAATGCATTAACTAATGGAACCATATTGTAAAGTGTTCATTCAAGTATTTGGGCAATTTATAGCAATGCTTAAAATGAATGAATCTCTTTACATTGTGTACTAGTCTACTAAAATTTCATGCCAAGTGACATTTATTTATTTATTTTAAAGCTATATTTATTTATTTTTGTAATTATTTGTTTCCACCTGGTTTTAATGTTTTGTTATTAGCCTACATGTTGTTATATATTTTATATAATACTTATATGTAACTATACATGCAAAACATGTGTTTATTTTTTTATTGTATTACATACACTATTATAAATTCCATTAGAAATGATCTATTTAAATATAAAATAAATATTAAAAGTCTTGTTTGTGAATGTTTTTTATTTTATCCATTTTATATCCCCTTGTTTCTCAGACTTTGGTTGGATAGATTAGAAGTCACTCAGAAAAAGTAAATTACACATATAAATAAATGTGTAGACAGTACATGTTTTGTTATTTATTTACTCTGAATTGCCTTTTTTATTTTATGAAGGACCCCTTTTTTCCAGGTCAGGAAGTATCATGTGAGCTCTGCTCTGTAGGCCCCATTATTGGATCCATTTTTACCTTTCTCAAAACTGCGCCTTCATTCTGGGCCGCCCCATCCAAGCACTATCTGTCATGAATGTGCCTTACTCTGCCCCAATCGTGTCCCCCTCTTATTTCCGCAGAGTTCGACCGTGTTCAGGGCTCTGACCCCAGTGACTCAGGCAGTCAGGATCAGGTCCTGTTTTTTTTCCCAGAATTCAATCATACCGGACACGGTTCGGGGACTGCGGGAGGTTCTGGAGGACCAATCGGAGATGAAGGGGAGCCAGGCTCTAAGAGGATGAGACGAAACCGCTTCAAATGGGGTCCAGCATCTCAGGAGATACTCTACCAGGCTTATGATCGACAGAAGAACCCCAGCAAAGAAGAAAGGGAAGCGCTGGTAGAGGAATGCAACAGGTAATGCTCTCTCTCTCTCTCTCTCTCTCTCTCTCTCCAGATATTGATTTAGTTTTGTTAAAAATATTTGGTACCACTTTATTTTAAGGGGTCCTTGTTAAACATTACATGTACTTTGTATTATAATAACAATACATTATGCATAATCACATGAAAGTAACCCTAACCATATAGTAAGTAAATGTAGTTAATTAATATCACTCAGTTCTTAAATATATAATTAAACTAAACCAAGGACACAGCATAAAGTGTATATTATATATATATATATATATATATATATATATATATATATATATATGTGTGTGTGTGTGTGTGTGTGTGTGTGTGTGTGTGTATAATTTAAAACAAAGTGGCATTAATTAAATGTTTCTTACTTTAATGTAATATACTTTTTTATGTTTAGCATTTTATTATATTACTTTATATATATATATATATATATATATATATATATATATATATATATATATATACACACACACACACACACACACACACTTCAATACAAAGAATGTGCTGATCATTAATTACATTTGTATTTAAATATCTTACATGTGTTTAAAAAAATGCATTGTACAAATGCCAGTTCTTTATTTTTTGGGTTGTTTTCAGGGCAGAGTGTGTTCAGAGGGGTGTGTCGCCCTCTAAAGCACATGGGCTTGGATCTAACCTGGTCACGGAGGTTCGTGTGTACAACTGGTTTGCTAATCGACGTAAGGAGGAAGCCTTCAGACAGAAGCTGGCTATGGATACATATCCAACCCACAGCATGAACCCTCTGTTGTCCCATCCATCATCACATACCCATCACCATCACAGCAGCTCAGATTCCAGTAAGATTTCACTGCTGTGCAAATCCTCACAGGTTCTGTCTACACTTGATATTAATATCTGAATTTGGATGATCTGATTTCTACCAAGTCTTAAACACTATCACAGGTTTTGTTTTTGTATTTTCAGTTTTATTTTAATTTTAAATAATTTAAATATGCAGTAAGTGTGTGTGTGTGTGTGTGTGTGTGTGTGTTTTATTGGAATTCCTCCATCCCATTAGTTTGAGAACAAAACACACAGCCGCACCCGCAGACGCATGTGAAATAGAGGGACATAAAATCGCTCACTGCAATCTTTAGGGTCAAACCAGGGTCAAGTCAAGGTTCGAGCTTTGTGTCTGGGAGGGAGTACAGCACACACTCTCTCCCTCAGAAGATCGATAGCTGTTTGGAAAAAAGTATTTTATACCCAGAAGGATCACGCAGTAGCTTAAAATGCCAATATAATAAAATCAAAACGCTTCATTTTAGTTTTGACAACTACAAAAAGACACCGTTCTGTTGAAAAGCTGTTAACTGTCAGCCTGTGTAATGGACCGAATTCTGCAGAATGTTTGCGAATGGATTAATATTACGTCAAGCGAGTGAGTCAGAGAACAGCGTGTTTGCTCAACCTGTGTGTTCTGCTACAGTCACTGACCTCCAACTGTTCAAAAGCTCTTTGATTGTATTTGTTTGCCCAGAGCAAGAAAAGGCACAACATTTAGCATAATCAGTTTTGAGTTATGTTTATGATAATGCATTGAAGGAAAAGACGGTCCGATAAAGGCCCTTCAGTGTTTGGACTGCAGACTCTTATCATTTTAGCCGCATTTATAGCTAGCTACACAAAGAGGTCAAATAAAGATAGACAGTATCAGGTTAGTATGTACGACTAATGGCGATTATTTTCTCGCCATTTTCAGTGTGTCAGAGCAACAAAATTAACCTTTTTTAATTGTCAAAGCATTAACTGTGAACAGCAATACACCTAAAAATTATGTTTCTTATGTTTTTCAATGCAGAACTCAGGTACAGTCAACAAGGAACCAGTGAGGTCACTTCCTCGACGACCATCAGTCACCATGGTAGCAGCCAGTCAGTATTGCAACAGGTGTCTCCGGGTAGTCTGGACCCTTGCCATGGCTTGCTATCAACGGATGCCAAAATGGTAAAGCAAAATCTGTTTTTGAGTCCACATTATAATGCAAAAAGTATTGGAACTACCAGCCTTTTTCTCAACCCGAAATAGCATGTAGTCGCAGAGATCAATGTACATTTTACGGACATGATTGATAAAGTCGCCTTTATTTGAAAACCGACTCAACTAGGTCAAAGAGAGCATTGATCTAGCATGTGCAGGCAGTGCATTTATTCTCTTTTATGGCTGGTATGAATTGGCCCCCCCAATAAACATTTGTAATGTTATGTTAGTGCGCACTCACAGTCCAAAACAGTGTCTTGCACCAGAGGAAAGTAAGTGTTTGTGTACCTTATGTGTATTTACATTGTGTGTCTGCATGTGTGTGTGTGTGTGTGTCCAGATCTCAGTCTCTGGTGGAGTTTTGCCTCCTGTGAGCACTCTGACCAACATTCATAGTCTGTCTCAGTCGTCTCATCATCATCAGCAAGCACAGAGCCTCATTATGAGCCTGGCTGCTCAAAGTGAGTGGATCCCCTTTTTATTTCCCTCTTCTTCATCTTACATCATTGTTGTTCTTAAACTGTGGTATGTGTTAAATTTACAGTAAAGAAATGGCAGCTGTGGTTGCCAGATATTCACTGTAAAAAATATGGTGACAATGTTTCAGGTATTAAAGCATTGGTGCCAACTTATACATATTATTAGGTGGTGCTGTAATACTAGTATACCAAGTTACTTGAACTACCTAAATGAATGTCCTTTTACAGTTTTTTTTTTGTGTAAATATAGTCATTCATAGTTTTTACTTGCAACTCCCATCCATAAGTAAGAAAAAAATATTTTACTGTAAATTACATATACAGTGTCAATCCATTTACATAGTTTAATCTTTACATAGTAATATATATGTTAAGGTAACTTACAGTTAAACAGGTTTTATTATAGCATTTTTAAAGTTCTATTTCTAAAGTTGATTGCACTTTTTAATATATCCTTTATGCATCTCCATGTGCACATGATTTTATAGCCCTTATTTTGACGTGCTGTTAAAAAAAAAAGGAAAATCTACTGTTAATTTTCTGTCAGGACACAGAGTAACTGACATAACGCAATGAAGTGTGAACTTAAAATACATATAAATACGGTAAAAATAAATACAGAAAATTCATATTAATAAAGTACATGGTGCTTTCTATTAATATTATTCCAAAACTATTCAAATTTCCCCTACTTCCATTAGTCCAGTGGTTCTCATACTTTTTTGGTTGCGCCTCCCTTTAAACCTATTTTTATTTTTATTTTACGTTTTTTCTGCTTATGGCCCCCACACATTGAGAACCACTGCAATAGTCAATCAAACACTAAGCCCTGCCCCCAAGCAGGGTTGGTTGAGCCACTATTGCTTTCCCGGTTTGGATTCTCAATTAAACAATGTTTTGATCGCAGCAGTAATAGTTTGATAAGCATCTTGGTGATCTAGTTAGATCTTATAAACATGTTTATTGTCAGCTACCTGAATGATAACACTGGTTTAAAGACAGAGGTTTGAAGGTCATTCTGTCAGCCTCTTGAGTACTGAGGTGTGTGACCACCACAATAATGCAAGAACATGTTTTATGCGGTGGTCATGCATTTGAGTCCATGTTTGCACTCTTGCCTAAGCCAGTAAACAGACGTCAGGCAGTCATAACAGAGTCCATTTACAGGTTCATTTTCAAGTCTTAAAGGTACAATAGCAAAATCATCCTGATTAAGGATTCAAACTAACACGTCAAATTATAATCTGACTGTTTTGGCACAAAAAGAATGTAATAGATATTTACATTTAGTCATTTAGCAATTGCTTTTATCCATATAGACTTACAAATGAGGAGAGTGGAAGCAATCAAAATCAATGAAAGAGCAATGATATGCAAGTGCTATAACAAGTCTCAGTTATCTTAATGCAGTACAAGTAGCAAGGGTTTTTAAATCATATAATAAATATTATATATATATAAAATATATAAAATAAATAAAAATATAGAATAGGAAAGGCATAGAGCAAGCTAGTGTTAGAGGCCTTTGGCTAAGGACTCAGCTGCTCAGATTGAGTTGGGAAGGTCATTCCACCAGGAGGAAACATTTAATTCAAAAGTCCATGAAAGTGATTTTGAGCCTCTTTGGGATGGCACAATCAAGCGACATTCACTTGCAGAACGCAAGCTTCTAGAGGGCACATAAGTCTGAAGCAGTGACCACCCAGTGGTGGTTTTGTAGACAAACATTAATGCCTTGAATTTTATGCGAGCAGCTATTGATAGCAAGTGCAAATTAATAGACAGAGGTGTGATGTGTATTCTTTTCGGCTTATTAAAAATGAATCTTGCTGCCACATTCTGGATTAATTGTAAAGATTTGATAGAACTGGCTGGAAGACCTGCCAAGGGGGCATTGCAATAGTCCAGCCTGGACAAAACAAGAGATTGAACAAAAGGAGTTTTAAAGCATGTTCCGAAAGAAAGGGCTTGATCTTCTTGATGTTGAATAAAGCAAATCTGCAGGATCGGACAGTTGTAGCAATGTGGTCTGAGAAAGTCACCTGATTGTTAATCATAACTCCAAGGTTTCTGGTTGTTTTTGAAGGAATTATGGTTGATGTGCTCAGCTGGAGAGTGAACTTGTTATGAAACGATAGGTTTGATGCAACCATAAGCAGTTCTGTCTTGGCAAGGTTTAGCTAAAGGTGATGGTCCTTTATCCAGCAAGAAATGTCTGTTAGACAAGCTGAGATGCGAGCAGCTACTGTCGGATCATCAGGATGGAGTGAGAGGTAGAGTTGAGTGTCATCAGCATAGCAGTAGTATGAAAAGCCATGTTTCTGATAGACAGAACTTAATTATGCTAGACAGAGAAGGGAAGTCGTTCAAGGACAGAGCCCTGAGGCACCCCAGTAGTTAGATGTTGCGACTTGGACACCTCACCTCTCCAAGATATCTTGGAGGACCCATCTAAGAGATAAGACTCAAATCCCTGGAGTGCGGTTCCTGAGATCCTGAGATCCCTTTGCCAGTAGGGTTGAAAGGAGGATCTGATGGTTAACCATGTCAAAAGCAGCGGACAGATCTGGCAAGATAAGGGTAAAATTTGGAATCTGCTCTTGCCCATCTAAGGGCTTCAGCAACTGAGAGCAAGGCAGTTTCGTTTGAATGTCCACCTCTGAAACCAGACTGGTTGCTGTCAAGGAGGTTGTTCTGTGAGAGAAAGGCAGAGACATAGTTGAACACAGCTGATAGATAGACATAGATGGCCTTAAAATGCTGAAAAATGTAGAATGTGGCCCCCATTTATATATATATATATTAATTAAATCTATTTCATTACACATTTAGGACTACCTTTTGATTACTTTTGGTCTAACTCATTTATCACATTGATATAAATAGGATAATCTTGTACCAGTTGATATAAAAATATATTTCATTCATTGTTATTAACAGCATAAAGTCCATTACACATTACATTAAGTCAAGGTTTCCCAAAATGGGATTCATGAAGGAACTGCAGGGAGTTTGTGAATTTAATGAAAAGCTAATAATTCAATAATTAAAAAAATTTATGAATCATTTTAATTATAGTTACAATAAAACACTTACTAAAAAAGAATATGTAATCATGTTATCAATTAAAAAGTAACTGTAGGCTGGGTATTTTAAAATGTACTACAATCTTATTACAAGTAGGTTAAATTATATAGTATTTCTGAATGTTCTCTAAATGCTCAAAATGTGCACTTCTTGTTTTCAAAATGTTTTCCTTCAAGGGAAAAAATCTGTTTATCGTTTAGTTTAGTTTTAATTAACTATAATAATTCTGATATATGTGAAATTTATCTTATTTTGAACACGTTGATCATTTTTATGTTGTTCCAGGTCTGACATCTCCGCAGTCTCAGAGTGTGCCCGTCATCAACAGCGTGTCTGGACTCACTACCCTGCAGCCCATGCAGTTCCCTCATAGCAGCAGCCTGACACAGCTGACCACAGCCCACATCTCCCAGCAGCCCTTCACACAGTCACACAGTAAATACACTCGCTTCTTTGCCTATGACAACAGAAAACATTTTCATTCTGAATAACGATGTGCAAAACATTTTGCATGTCTTTTTCAGTGTACTCTCCCAAACAAGAAGCTGTCCAGTATTCTCATCCATCTCGATATGCGACCATGGACACCAGCAGCATCACACACCTGGGCTCCAGCAAGCAGGTCAGTCTTGCACATTCACAGGAAGTAATGTACTTCCATGTTGCAAAATAAATTGGAGAGATTTTTATACAGACATTTCTCTCTATATACATAAACTGCATATCTGTATGGGTCTTTATGGTGTATAATTGTTATTCTCTGTTGTCACTGCAGTGTCCTTTGCAGGCCTGGTGAACAAATGCACTGGAGCGAGAACTTCCTCGGCAGCTTAGCAACAGCAGTGCATGATATCTGTGTTTCTTGGTTACTTTGGTAACCTGTCAGCACGGAGAACCAACAGGAGCAGCACTTCCTCTGGATTCTGCGAAAAATGAAGACTAGTGATTGATATATTACACCTTTAAGCCATAATGGATGACAGAACAAAACAGCAGAACTTGACGGTTGAATACTGAGCTTAAGCTTTCACACCAAATGGTTTTAGGTGATGAAATCTTCAATGATACTGTACATACGATTAAATGACAAAACATGGTTTGCTGTAAAGTAAGGTCAAGTACAAAAAAACTACAAATAGTCATTCAATCAGAGATTTTTTTTTCCATACACACCTTTAAGGTTTGAGATGTATCTCATATTCTAAATGAAAATCATCACATTACCGTGTAAATTCATTTTTTTTTCACAACATCAAAATGGTCTTTCTATTTCAATGCATGGACTTGCACATAAAAGTGATCCCAAAAGATGCTATAAATATAATTGCTTCTCAGGGATTGATTTCACACTACTCCATTGTACTCCACTGTAGAATATAAATAACTGCCTAAAGGCTTTGCTGTTTTTTTTACATCTTTTGGAATCACCTCAATCATATTTATATTTGTGTAAATTGATAAATAATACATTTTTGAAGAATATATTTTGACTCTGGTGATCATTTTTGTTACCTTTAAGACAAATATGATGTGTTTATTTATGGGAGCAAAAAGTTTTGTCCAATAATGTGCCATAAAGTAGGACCACGCTTTGCATTGTAAATGTTTTCACATACTAATGGAAACTCAAAGGTGTGAAGGAGAGGTGGAGACCGAGATGGGCAATAAAAGGGTGTGTTTTTGTTTTCCATGCCCCATTAGGTCTATTTCCCTTGTTGTCTCACTGGTCAAAGGGCAAGTATCATCTGAGTTCACCTTTAGGATGTGAACAGGTGAAGTAATTTCCTTTGCTCTTCTCACATGACTTCTCTAGCATGTGATTACAGTGTTTTCCATGGAAACTAAATTACAGAAACCAAGACCCAGGGGATTAATTAGAGTATGACTACTTAAGTAAACTGTGTATCAGTCTTTGACACTGAAGAAAACCACTACTGATTTATTTTCATTATTGAAATGGCAGTGGTTCTTAATTTTTACAAAGTTTATACTTCAGGAAATAATATAACATATAAGATATGCAACATTTAACACATTCAGCAGTATTGGATCACTCCTTGTGAAAAGAAAAGATAAAGATTTTTTTTGTTGCCAAAATAAAAAAATTCTTACATTTGAGACTGTTCAGATAGATTTATGCAATAGATTTTTTTAAATTATACATTTTTCATTTATTTATTTTGGAAGAGAGGGAAATTAGCACTTTTATTAAGTTTAAATTGATTTAAATCGATCAAAAGTTACAGTAAAGACTTTTACATACTGCTCTTTTGAACTTTCTGTTAAAGTATCCCCAAAATACCAATCTGCACAATTATTTTCAACATTGATAAACACGAATGAAGGACTGAATCAGCATATTACAATGACTTCTGAAAGATTGTCTGACAATTTATTTGCTAAATTGTCAATTTATTAATAAATAAAGTTAAGATATGAATTGAAAACAAGATAATGTACATTCCCTCACCCTAGTTGTTGAATTCTAACACACACAAACACAAAGATTACAATTATGTGACTTCCGTTGAGACTGAGATGTCCCTGCAGTTCTCCTGTTCTGGTTATTTTATTTAATAACAGCGTATTAGTAAAAGAACAGTAAAGAGGTCATATGATGTTGCTAAAAAGAAACTTATTTGGTGTAATGAAATGTGTTTATACGGTTTAAGGTAAACAAAAATACATTATTTTCCACATACTGTACATTATTGTTTCTTCTCTATGCCCCGACTTTCTGAAATGCATCGATTTTTACAAAGCTCATCGGTCTGAAAACGAGGTGTGCTCTGATTGGCCATCTACCCAGTTTATTGTGATTGGCCAAATACCTCAAGTGTGTGATGGAAATGTTATGCCCCTTACCATACTGCGATGCCCTGTCTGGCCGGAGCGACGAGACATAAACATAAAACCCATTATAAGCGTGATATAAACATGATTTCTAGTCGTGTCCTCTTTTGGAAGGTCAAACAAACTAGTTTCGCTTTCTCAACAATACAGCATCACACCCTGGCCTTGAGTGAGCAGAGTCGGGCGGCTAGAGAACGCATCTGTTGGGCGTGCGGCAACCACATGTGACGACCCCGGGCGATCCACAGTGCAAAGGTGATGTATTTCCTCAGTGACCAGCACAGATCAGTTCCAGGCATGACGAAGTGGATATCGTCCTCTTTTGGAAGGCCAAACAAAGTAATTTCACTTTAGTGATGTATAGATGTGGGGCGTGTTAGAATATCATGTGACCCCTTTAATCTCAGCAGAACAAATCAGTAACACTTTACAAAAATGGTACAATAATAATCACGTACTAATACCTGAATTAATACTTACTTCAACATGAAATTATGATTAGTGAAGACATGAGCTAATTGTGAACCAATCAAGAGCTATTGTTAACTACAACCAGAGTCATAAGGATTCATGCATGATTACTGCAGCCTTAATTACATGTTGGTACATGTTTGATAGTGATTGTACTAAAGGTAAAACTTTCTGTCACACTTTTCTGCAGATCCATATCATAGCTGAGGATCTTAACTTTCTGAACTAGTCTGTGTATGAACTGAATCAACTGTATTGTAATTGCAACACGTTTATGGTTAGCATAATAGCTTTTCCCGTATAGTCCAGCAGAGGACACATGCTGGGATGTGGACAATGGAGGACAACGTGGAGGCGTACAGCAATGAATGTGCAGACATGTCCTTCAGAACAGGTCGGCAGAAGAGATCTTATGTCAGCTTCTGCTGGACACTCACTGGGGTCAAAGGTCAGAGAGACAGGAGACAGAAAAGCTGACTTTACTCCTGTTACCCTCTGTTCTCTTCCCACACTGCCATAGCTTGGTGTTAAAGGAATGTTCCAGATTCAAAACAAGCTGATTAATCAACAGATTACCACAGAAAATAATGGTTGAATCATCCAATACATTTTAAAAGCAGAAATGTAATGTTTGTAGGTTTGTTTTGACACTTTGTTCTGCTTCTGTACAAAAAATGTGCTCTTTTTCTGCTGTAAGGTTTCAGTGGTTATTTATGATTCTATTGTTTTAATGAACTTCTGGTAATGCATGACCAACATAACCCTTGTGAGAGTAGTTCTCTCCATGTAAACAGACCTTTTCTTGTCATTTTTCAGGTGTTATGCAAAAGCTCCAGGCTTTACTGGCTTTGCATGCAATTACATTATGATGTTGGTATGATAAAATAAGAGAAAGGGCCATTATTACTTGACCATTTCCACCCCCGTGTCTAGCTACCAGGGGCTCCAGTGTGTGGGCCAAACATCAGCCCACAATGACCCCCTACTGAGATCTTGTTGACTTCTTCACTTGGACAGTTTCAAACATGCTGACTAAAGATATATCATTCAGTCAGCATTTTAAAGTAAGGTATATATTATTATATTTATTTAAAGGAATTCTGCAAATAATATGAAGATAAAAATACAAATCCATATAAATGTTTAAGGTCAGATAAAAAAATTTTTTTTACTTTTATTTCACAAGGACGTACTGTATTACACTGATCAAGAGAGTTAAAATTTATTTTTCAAATAAATTCTGTTAATCAAAATAAAACTTTTTTTACATAGATAATAGTAAGAAATACTGTAAGACACAAGACAAATAGTACCAGAATAAACACATCCTTCTGCTCATCAAAGAGTATGAAGCTCGCCACTTGGACCTCACTTGAACACCAGTTGCTCTTCAGGTAGTTCCTAGTGATCAGGCAGTTGATCTCGGTAGTGAAGGCACCGTCTCCAGTACTCTTCTCCTTTTAATTTGGGAATAAGTTCCTCCATTACCCGAGGCTCTTCTTTGGTGTTGTACCAAACACCACCATTCTGCTTCTTCTTAGTGGTACTATGCATAAACCACATAAAAGTGGAGAAAATGCCTGATGAATGACGAAGGTAAGGTGAGAATGACCACAATACTGCTGCAAAGAAAGCAGATGAAGTCGATATTCAAGGAGCAGGATTCGGTGTTAAAAGCTGACAAGCTCATACCTCATAAGGAACTAGGATAGCTTCACATGTACCTGTTCAAATAAACCACCTGAGTAAAATTACTATTCTTACCCCAGTCAATGAAGAACGCATTGTCACAGTCACAAGTGAGAGTGTTTTTCTCCAAGTCGAGGATCTCTAATCGAGGCAGTGACTGAATCAGAGTTTTGTTGATCGAGTCAATCTCATTGCCCCAAGCTTTTAAGGTTGAAAGTCTGGAGAGATTTGCATTCAACAGGAAGTTCAGCGAGCGTAGCGGCATTCTCGAAAGGATGAGTTTGGTTAGCTCCGAAATGGGGTGGAACAACTCAGTGGGGATCGAGTGATCTTCGGATAGTGCATTCTAAAACCAGATCCAAAAACCAGAGCTGATATTAGGCTTGACTGGAATGCATCAGGATTCAGATGAGCAAGATTAGTATTTCCAGCGTAAAACATGAGGATAAAGCTTGAAGCAGATTTCAGGGTATTTTGCCGATTCCATTATGTGCAAGGTCAATACTCTGAGTTACTTCAGGTCTTTAAAGATCCAGCAGGGAATGTGGCCCACGCATCACCAGTCCTTAAAAGATTGTCTGTTTCAAGCTTGAGGACCTCAAGTCTCTTCAGGTCCTTGAACAAAAAGGAACTAATGATTGAGATTTTGTTACTGTACAAGTACCGAGTTTTCACCTGTGTTAAATGGTCAAAGTCATCACAAATGAGTTGGTTGATGCTGTTTCTGCTGAGATCTATGAACTCGATAAAAGGAGTTTCTCAGTTTAGATCTTGTTGACTTGATATATCCAAGTCCTATAAGTTTGACAAATGAATAAAGTCTCCAATCTGGATCTGTGCAAAGTCATTGAAGAAAACATCTAACATCCGTGTATTTCGAGGTATGAATCCTGAAAAAGCATTTTGTTGCATGATTGTGCAGTTTTTAAGGAAAATGCACTAGATGGAGAATGAAACCACAGGTGGGAATATATAATGTGATTTGCTTTAGTGCTCCCATGTTTTTTTTTTTTCTTGATTCTTTTTACATTTTAAAATGGGAATGCACTGTATTGAGCTACACTTTGTATTTATTTATTTATTTATTTATTTTGTGCCCTTTGCCCAGCATTCCACCAGTTTGACTTTGCATTTCCTACAAATAATAACAAATAAATAAGTAAATAAATAAATAATTCAAAATCACTAAATAAAAAAGGCAAAGATGTAAAGATGTAACACATTTTTAATATGTTTTTAATATAAGTTTGGATAAATTATTAAAAAGAATTGTATTATTATGTAGGTGATTATAAGAAATTACACTGAAGTGAATTGGTGAATAAACTTCCAATCTATTAAATGAAATAAAAAATCTGATGTTATGACAAAATGACAAGACAAACTGATCCTCTCACAAAGATAATAGACAAACTTTGCAACACAACCTGCCATACTTCATTCCATCAACATGGACATGAGCAATAGAATAACTCTTCTCTCTAGAAATATGGCAAATAGTCTTAGGGCCCTATCTTGCACCCAGCGCAATTGACTTTGTACACCGACGCATGTGTCATTGCTATTTTGCACCCGCGCAAAGCGCGCTTTTCCCTCCACAGAAGCACGTCGCTAAACTAGTGAATGAACTTGCGCTCCCTGGGCGGTTCAGCGCAAAAAAGGAGGCGTGTTCCGGCGCAAACAATCCCTGGTGCTATTTTGCTGTTCCATTAAACAATTGCGCCACTGACCAGAAAAAACCTAGTCTAAAGTCAGTGGCGCGTTGCGCGTTGTTCATTATGCTATTTTAAGGGCGCATGCTTGACCATAATGTATAGCGTGCACAACGCGCATACACTTTGCTCATGTAATCTACACAGATGCAACAGTTATTTTTGCAAATCATAAATTGTTACACTAAAAAAATATTAACACATGAGATGACGGAAATCATTGTGGTGTGCCACGAAGATGTGAACAAAATAGGCATAAATCTAGCTTACAAATTATTCAGGCTAATTATTCTCCCATCCCCATACAACACAACTTCTCTGTCTTTCACTGCTCTTACAAGAACATCAGTCTCCTCGACTGTGAACCGCTCCTGGCGTGTGCCTGATAAATACGCCATAATAATAGCAATCCATAATGGAACTTGCGCACCTGCTTTTAAAGGGAATGTTAGATGACGCTCTGATTGGTTTATTTCACGTTACGCCCAAACCACACCTATGAATAATGAAGCTACTTCAGACCAACCCACTTTAGATTTGCGCCGGGCGCAAGAGCCATTTATCCCGCCGGGAAAATAGCAACAGCGCCGAGACCCGCCCACAAACTTACTTGCGCTTCGCGCTTTGACACTTGCGTTTCAGATCGTTAAAATAGGGCCCTTAGTGTTTATACTTGACTAACTAGGGCCCAGGTCAGGAAGCAGACAGACTGGCTAAACCGACCATCTGCTAGCTGCCTCCCGTCACAGAGGTCAGTTAATTCTCAGCACATAGAGACTCTTTCACCTAGATATCACACTATAGAGACTGTGTCTGTTCCCCGAAATAGAAAATACAAAAAATGTCCAAACCAAGTTAAAGTGAATAATTTAATTGAGGTTCAACAAATAAAAAACAAATGCAATATGGATAAACAAATTATAAAGCTTGGCTTATTGAATATCAGATCCATTTCTACGAAAACACTTTTTGTAAATAATATGATAACTGATCATAATATATATGTGCTCTGTTTGACAGAAACCTGGTTATAACCTGATGATTACATTATTTTAAATGAGTCCACCCCCCAAGATTACTGTTATAAACACGAGCCACGTCTAAAAGGCAAAGGGGGAGGAGTTGCTTCAATTTATAACAACGTTTTTAGGATTTCTCAGAGGGCAGGCTTCAAGTATAACTCGTTTGAAGTAATGGTGCTACATATAACATTATCCAGAAAAACAAATGTTAATGATAAATCCCCTGTTATGTTTGTACTGACCAGGGCCGTGCACAGGGGGGTGGCCCGGTGGCCAGAGCCACTGCCCCTCTGCCCTCATCGACTGAGGTGCCCCTTTTCCCCACCGCTCCGCTCAAAGCATTCCGGTGATTCCGCGAATCCGCTCCAGGTTTTCCCGCTCGCTCCGCACTCCGCAGCATCACTCACAGTATGTGTCTGCGGCGCTTGTGAACACGACAGTTCACGAAAGCTGTCGCATTAACAGGTAGGCTATGCAAGACAGTGGTTGAATCTGCGAAATTAGTCGATCAGATCAGATCTAATACAAATAACTACATTTTCTGTTGTTGGCACACTTTGTAGACAAGACAACCAAAAAAAAAAAAAAAAAAAAAACCAATGCCTTCACAAAAAAGAAGACAGAGACAGAGAGAGAATGAGTGCCCGTGCAATTTTGGAAACATTTAAGGATTTTGATGCTCATGTTGTGTTTCCAACACTTTTCAAGCTGCTGAAAATCTTTGGAACACTACCTGTCTCAACAGCCACTGTTGAACGCTCATTCTCGAAGTTGAAGCTGGTCAAAACAAAACTTCGTAATGCGTGTGGACAAGAACGACTCTCTGATCTTCTGCTTCTGGCCATTGAAAAAGACATCCCAATCATAAAAGATGAGGTTATTAAGATCTTTCAGGACATGGTACCAAATAGAAAGGTTTTGCTGTAAAAGGAAAAGGTAAATACCAAAATGTAAAACGGACGGTAAATAGTTTTATCACCAATGTGTAATTATGAATCATAAAAAAATTTAGTTATCAAGATATTTCAGGACATAGTACCAAATAAAAAAGTATTGCTGTTAATGGAACAAGTAAATATAAAAAAGTATCAGTAATCTGTAATTGTGATGTTCTATCAAAACTTCTACAATAAAGTCTGAAATGTATTTGAGCGTGTACTGTCTTCTTTTTGAATTGTACATTTTGTAATAACTGGATAATTTGTGTTAACAAGCAACCACCCCCTTAGTGCCCCTTTTTTTGGTTTAGGCCACTGCCCCTCAAAATGTCTGTGCACGGCCCTGGTACTGACTACTGTATACAGGCCACCAGGGCACCATACAGACTTTATTAAAGAGTTTGGTGATTTTACATCCGAGTTAGTTCTGGCTGTAAATAAAGTTTTAATAGTTGGTGATTTTAATATCCATGTTGATAATGAAAAAGATACATTGGGATTAGCATTTATAGACATTCTGAACTCTATTGGTGTTAGACAACATGTTTCAGGACCTACTCATTGTCGAATTCATACTCTAGATTTAATACTGTCACATGGAATTGATGTTGATGGTGTTCAAATTATGCAGCCAAGCGATGATATCTCAGATCATTATTTAGTTCTGTGCAAACTTCATATAGCCAAAATTGTAAATTCTACTTCTTGTTACAAGTATGGAAGAACCATCACTTCTACCACAAAAGACTGCTTTTTAAGTTATCTTCCTGATGTATCCAAATTCCTTAGCATATCCAAAACCTCAGAACAACTTGATGATGTAACAGAAACTATGGACTCTCTCTTTTCTAGCACTTTAAATACAGTTGCTCCTTTACGCTTAAGGAAGGTTAAGGAAAACAGTTTGACATCATGGTATAATGAGCATACTCGCACCCTAAAGAGAGCAGCCCGAAAAATGGAGCGCAGCTGGAGGAAAACAAAACTAGAGGTATTTCGTATTGCTTGGCGGGAAAGTAACATATCCTACAGAAAAGCATTAAAAACTGCTAGATCTGATTACTTTTCTTCTCTTTTAGAAGAAAACAAACATAACCCCAGGTATTTATTCAGTACAGTGGCTAAATTAACGAAAAATAAAGCCTCAACAAGTGTTGACATTCCCCAACACCACAGCAGTAATGACTTTATGAACTACTTTACTTCTAAAATTGATACTATTAGAGATAAAATTGCAACCATTCAGCCGTCAGCTACAGTATCACATCAGACAGTGCACTATAGACCCCCTGAGGAACAGTTCCACTCATTCTCTACTATAGGAGAGGAAGAATTGTATAAATTTGTTAAATCATCTAAACCAACAACATGTATGTTAGACCCTATACCATCTAAGCGTCTAAAAGAGGTTCTTCCAGAAGTCATAGGTCCTCTTTTGACTATTATTAATTCCTCATTGTCATAAGGATATGTCCCCAAAACCTTCAAACTGGCTGTTAATAAGCCTCTCATAAAAAAAACACAACTTGACCCCAAAGAACTAGTTAATTATAGACCAATCTCGAAACTCCCTTTTCTGTCCAAGATACTAGAAAAAGGTGGTATCCTCACAATTATATTGCTTCTTAGAGAAAAATGGTATATGTGAGGATTTCCAGTAAGGATTTAGACCGTATCATAGTACTGAGACTGCTCTCCTTAGAGTTACAAATTATCTGCTCTTATCATCTGATCGTGGGTGTATATCTCTATTAGTTTTATTGGATCTTAGTGCTGCGTTTGACACAATTGACCACAGCATTCTTATGCATAGACTTGAACACTTTGTTGGCATTAATGGAAGTGCATTAGCATGGTTTAAATCGTACTTATATGACCGCCATCAGTTCGTAGCAGTGAATGAAGATGTATCATATCTTTCACAAGTGCAGTATGGAGTACCTCAAGGCTCAGTACTAGGGCCGCTACTCTTCACGCTTTATATGTTACCCTTGAGAGATATCATCAGGAAACATGGTGTTAGCTTTCACTGTTATGCTGATGATACTCAGCTCTATATTTCTTCGCGGCCCGGTGAAACACACCAATTTGAAAAATTAATGGAATGCATAGTCGATATAAAAAATTGAATGATGAGTAATTTCCTACTGCTAAATTCAGAAAAAACAGAGGTGTTAATTATAGGACCTAAAAACTCTGCTTTTAGTAACCTAGAACACTGTCTAAGACTTGATGGTTGCTCTGTCAATTCCTCGTCATCAGTTAGCAACCTAGGTGTGCTATTTGATCGCAATCTTTCCTTAGAAAGCCACGTTTCTTGCATTTGTAAAACTGCATTTTTCCATCTCAAAAATATATCTAAATTACGGCCTATGCTCTCAATGTCAAATGCAGAAATGTTAATCCATGCATTTATGACTTCAAGGTTAGATTATTGTAATGCTTTATTGGGTGGTTGTTCTGCATGCTTAGTAAACAAACTACAGCTAGTCCAAAATGCAGCAGTAAGAGTTCTTTCTAGAACCAGGAAGTATGACCATATTAGCCCGGTCCTGTCATTGCTGCACTGGCTCCCTATCAAACATCGTATTGATTTTAAAATATTGCTTATTACTTATAAAGCCCTGAATGGTTTAGCACCTCAGTATTTGAATGAGCTCCTTTTACATTATACTCCTCTACGTCCTCTACGTTCTCAAAGCTCATGCAATTTGATAATACCTAGAATATCAAAATCAACTGCGGGCGTCAGATCCTTTTCCTATTTGGCGCCTAAACTCTGGAATAACCTACCTAACATTGTTTGGGAGGCAGACACACTCTTGCAGTTTAAATCTAGATTAAAGACTCATCTCTTTAACCTGGCATACACATAACATACTAATATGCTTTTAATATCCAAATCCGTTAAAGGATTTTTAGGCTGCATTAATTATGTAAACCGTAACCGGAAACACTTCTCATAACATGTACCTTCTACATCATTAATAGAATGGCATCTACGCTAATATTAGTCTGTTTCTCTCTTGTTCCGAGGTCACCGTGGCCACCAGATCCAGTCTGTATCCAGATCAGAGGGTCACCGCAGTCACCCGGATCCAGTACGTATCCAGACTTGATGGTGGATCAGCATCTAGAAAGGAACTCTACTGCCCAGAAAGACAGCGGAGACCAGGACAACTAGAGCCCCAGATATAGATCCCCTGTAAATACCTTGTCTCAGACGACCACCGGGACAAGACCACAGGAAACAGATGATTCTTCTGCACAATCTGACTTAGCTGCAGCATGGAATTGAACTACTGGTTTCGTCTGGTCAGAGGAGAACTGGCCCCCCAACTGAGCCTGGTTTCTCCCAAGGTTTTTTTCTCCATTCTGTCACCGATGCAGTTTCGGTTCCTTGTGGCTGTCGCCTCTCGCTTGCTTAGTTGGGGTCACTTCATCTACAGCGATATCATTGACTTGATTGCAAATAAATGCACAGACACTATTTCACCTGAAAAGAGATGACATAACTGAATTCAATGATGAACTGCCTTTTACTATCATTTTGCATTATTGACACACTGTTTTCCAAATGAATGTTGTTCAGTGCTTTGACGCAATGAATTTTGTTTAAAGTGCTATATAAATAAAGGTGATTGATTGATTGATTGAATAATTTCTGTTTGCTGCATTTTTACAGAAGATAAATAGGAAAAAAGCAGTTTGCAAGATATTTTTTTCAGAAAAATAAATAAATAAATTAAATTAAAAACATCTAATAGTTCTGAGGTAGATTTCCCTTCAGGAAATGTTCTGTGTCAGGAAAACCGTAGTCCTTTATCAAAAACATGCCAGTGTGTGATAAATATGTAGCAAAATCATTATTGTCTAAATTAAAATCAATGCTTTCATCCAATCCTTATCAAGGGTAATATAGAATAAACTTAAAGAGAATACTTACAATATGCATCCTATGGTAGACGATATACAGAAATGAAGCATCTTTTCTCATGCACAAAGTTTACTAAAACCCTTGAAAACAACATGCTGGTCTTGTTTTATGATGTATAACAGGAAGTGAGGTAATCTGAGGGAGAAAAAAGCAGAAGTAAAACCCTTAAGCATTCATAAACATTCACACCTAATGAGATACCTATGGCATATGAACCTAACCTGATTCAGCGCGTATATGTTTTAATTTATAAAGCATATATTATAATTTCATCTTGTACAGGTATGTATGATTGTGTGTTTTCTTATTGGATTGCTTCCTGTCTTATCATGTAAGGTTCTGCTGTCATTCTTTATGAAAAGGCTTTAGTTCTTCCTTGGATGTGACCAACCTAAAGTAAACTTGAGCCACACAGACAAAGTATTCAGTAAAAAGATTCCTTATCTTAATCAGGTGAGAAGCAGTTCTCTCTACTACTCTACTTCCTTCTGTCATAGGAAGAGTTTTATTTTAGTTAATGATTTATTGCTGTGGAATGTTGTGTTTAAACTCTCTCTTGCTCACGCTGTTACACTCACTTCTATCAATAAATAATTTAAAGATCTTGATCATTACAATACATTTCTGCAACATCTTTTGTGTAGGTATTTATTTTGTTGCATTGTAACTTTTGGGTAGCACTTTATTTCACAGTCCTGTTCCTCATATAAATACTATGTACTTATTATAGTAATTACAATAACTATGTAATAACTACTAACCTTGAACCTACCCCTAAACCTAACACTACCCCATGCAGTTACCAGTATTACCAGAACTTTCTTATTTAAATACACTATAAGTACATGTAAGTACACGTACTGTAAAATAAATTGCAACCAACTTTTGTTTATCTTAAATATAGTATAATGTAGACATAAAAAATGTGTCTAAGCCTTATTAAATGAATACTTAGGATCCAATATGTAGGATCTACAAAAGAATAGAATAACAAAATCACACAAAATGTGTTCTTCAAACATAATTGTGCATGCATTAAATATTTCGACGTTTATTGATATTGTTAGTGTTATGCTTTAAGCATTACAATAAGAACTCACATATGTAACATATTTCCATTTTGGTTACTATTACTAATTTTTATACATAAATGTCTGAAATAAACCTGGTGCTCATCAATTTTTTGTTTCATTTATTTATTGTGTTTTGGTTAATGATTCCTGTTACACGAAATGTACTATGAATATATGCAAAAAAAGCAAAAGTATCAAATGTAAAGGAAAAAAAACTGTTTTAAAAAGAAACCAGCGCTCTCTAGTGAACGACAGAGGAAACAAAAACGTGTAATAATAGAACGCCAGACATATCTATCTGCTCATAAAATTGAGATCGATTGGAGCAAAGTTTGATCTGAAAAGGTTTGGTAAAGATGCAGAGCGATTTAAGGTAACGTTAGGTTTTAAAGCAAAGTACATAAGAACGTTTACGTATGGTAGTGTTGTTAAAACGCAGAATTTACGTGAATTTACGTCCTGAGATGCTTCCACGACTTGGCTAACGTGTTTCCTAAGCGAGTGTCCCTTAAAGTGCTAATGCTCATCCGAGTAAACACAAATAACGCTAAAGGAGTGTATTAACAAGTAGTTTTGTTATTTTCCTCGTTTTAAAACATCTTCAGTTCGGTCACTGTGTTGTACAGCCTAAAGAAACAGGCATTCTGGTTGCTACTGTTCTTGTGTTACAAATCAACACATGCTCAGTTGGTCTTTATTAATTCTTGTGTAACTCCTCTTGTGTAACTACACATAATTTACAGTCTATTTGAATAATTATAAAAATCTAAAAGGTGTGCATTATAGCTGACACCTAGATGAACACTTTACAGTATGTTTATGAAAGTGAGTCATTCTGTTCAAATTATATTAAGGTTCAAATTATGGCATATTTTACATTTGAGCCCATTCGGTAATGAAAAATAGCAATATTTTGCTTATGATTTAAAGTTTATTTGAACAATTATGAAAAATCTGAATGGTGTGGATTATAGTTGACACCTAGATGAACACCTTACAGTATGTTTTATGAATGTGAGTCATTCGGTTCAAATTCTATTGAGCTTTAAATTTGTATTTAAGCCCATTCGGTAATGAAAAATAGCAATATTTTACATATGATTTAAAGATCTTTTTTTTTATAATTATGAAAAATCGGAAAGGTGTGCATTATAGTTGACGCCTAGATGAACACTTTACAGTATGTTTTATGAATGTGAGTCATTCTGTTCAATTTTTATTGAGCTTTAAATTTGTATTTAAGCCCATTCGGTAATGAAAAGTAGCAATATTTTACACACAATTTACAGTCTATTTGAATAATTATGAAAAATATAAAAGGTGTGCATTATAGCTGACACCTAGATGAACACTTTACAATATGTTTTATGAAAGTGAGTCATTCTGTTCAATTTTTATTGAGCTTTAAATTTGTATTTAAGCCCATTCGGTAATGAAAAATAGCAATATTTTACATATGATTTAAAGTTTATTTGAATAATTATGAAAAATATAAAAGGTGTGCATTGTAGCTTACACCTCTATGAACACTTTACAGTATGTTTTATGAAAGTGAATCAATCTGTTCAAATGTTATTGAGCTTTAAATTTGTATGTAAGCCCATTCGGTAATGAAAAGTAGCAATTGTTTTCCACATGATTTACAGTTTATTTTAATAATTATCAAAAAATATAAAAGGTGTGCATTATAGTTGACACCTGGATGAACAGTTAAAAGTTGTTTTCGTGACTGTTAGTCATTCTCCTTGCATGCTATTGACGTTAGAGAAGTCTATACTAGTTTCTCTTGTAACTTTAGAGACGGTCCCTAGATTTGCGAATATCGAACGTCCAACGTCAAGCCAACTTTATGCCAGTAGAGCAAGGACACTTCAAATCAGCCGGCTGGAGTCTGCTTTTTTGGCAAAGAGACACAAGAGATCACGTTTTTGGAGTCCAGACTCAGTGAAGATGATGGTGAAGAAGAGAAAGAAGGGAGGGATGAAGAGCAGGCCTCTGGGAAACGGAAATGGACCGAGCCAGTGAAGACGGCACGAAAGAAAAACAAAGGAGCTAAGGTAAAAACCGAAGGTAAGTCATCTTTCAATATCTTCTGATTCCTAGCAATTCAGTGTTTATTGTCTTACAACCGTTCTTTCTCCTTACTGTTGTGAAACAGACGGAGAGGCCGAAAAGAGCAAGGGAGAGGGGATCCAATGGATGTCATCCCAAGAAAAGGTGAAGGACCCCAGGAAAGAGACTAAAGACAAGCCCTCCTTAAAAAGACTGAAGCAGCTTCATCAGGAGAAGGTACGAAGATTATTATTGCCTTTCACAGCACTTTTCATTTTGAATGGTCACACTTGAATTTTCTTGTGTTATAAGAGATCTGGGGATGATAAATTCTGGCCTGTGCTGATAATTATTTTCATGCTATGGCCGATGTTTAAATTCTGTTATTTTTGTGTAAATACATTTAAATAAAGCTAAAATAAACTAATCAGAGGTTTAAAATGCTTTCTTTAAATTTAGTGCATTAGATTAGTTTAAATTAGAATCAACTTTGTCACTGCACATGTCAAACTGCACAAGGCAACGAAATGCAGCATCTAACCAGAAGTGCAATAAGCAGTAAGTACAGAATATAAAAGGTCTACAATATGTACAATAACTATACAAATAAGTATTATGAACATAATTTACAGATTTTAAATACTATCAGCATGATATAAAGATAAGTGTACTATGAATATACTATACAGGTTGATTATGTAAAGTGTATGTACACTATAGGCAGAACTATGAACATATGAACATCATTTACACTATTGCAATGGACAGTAAAGTGCATAGAAAATATTTCAGTGTGTAAATGGATTACTCAGTGTTTCTGGATGAACAGACAGTAGTGCAAGTAATAACAAGCTTACTGTTTTTTTGCTTGTTGTAAATAAATAAATAAATAAATCAGTCAGAGTGTTGAAGAGGGGTGAGGAGTCTGCGTGTATGGTGTGGGGGGTGTTGAGGGGTGTCAGAGGGCAGAGTTCAGCAAGGAGACAGATGTAGGGAAAAAGCTGTTCCTGGATCTGCTGGTCCTTGTCCTGTGGCTCCTGAAGTGCCTCTCGGAGGGCAGAAGGTTAAACAGTCCGTGGTCAGGGTGAGAGGAGTCCTTAAAAATGCTGTGAGCTTGACGTAGACGGCGTTTCCTCTGGATTTCCTTAATAGCAGGAAGTGGTGTCCCTGTGATGCGTTGGGCAGTTTTCACCACCCTCTGCAGTGCTTTGTGGTCAGTCACTGAGAAGTTCCCATACCAAACTGTGATGCAACTGGTCAGGATGCCCTCGATCGCACACTGGTAAAAGTTCAGCCGGTTCTTCTTCAGTGTCCTGAGGAAGAAGAGGCGCTGGTGAGCCTTCTTGACCTGGCTGGAGACACGTTCAACAACCATCGCGTTAATGTGGATGGGGTCATGCATGCTTCCTCTCTTCTTTCTGAAGTCCACAATGAGCTCCTTGGTCTTATTGGTGTTAAGGAGCAGGTTATTGTCAGCGCACCATGTGGCCAGGTGCTGTACCTCTTCCCTGTAGGCAGTCTCATCGTTGTCTGTGATGAGGCCAATCACCGTAGTGTTGTCTGCAAACTTAATGATGGAGTTGGATCCATGCACAGGCTTGCACTCGTGTGTGTAAAGGGAGTAAAGGAATGGGCTCAGCACACAGCCCTGTGGTACGCCGGTGTTAAGTGTGATGGTGGTGGAGTGGGTGTGGCCTGACCGAATTCAGTAAAGATTATCATCCTCATTTTTTTTCTTTAGACTCACAGAGAGTGGGCTTCAGAGTTCACATGATCAATAAAGGAGTTGAAGCTGTGAAAAAATAGGGCCAAAGACAGCAAAGAAATTTGGTATGTGATGTTTATTTAGCCTACTTATAATTTTTTTTTTTTTAAATCAGCAAGGATGAACTGATTAAATAATGTCTGCAAAGACATTTATAAATATTACAAAAATATTTTGAATATATTTTCTTTTAAACATTACATTAATCTAAGAAGCCTAAAAACAATGAATAATGATTTCCAGGAAAATATTAAGCAGCAAAACTGTTTTCGATGTTGATAATAAGAAATGTTTCTTGAGCATCATATCAGCATATTAAAAATGATTTCTAAAGGATCATGTGACAATGAAGACAGAGTAGTTGATTCAACTTTGCCGTCCTAAGAATTAATTGCATTTTACAATAGAGAAATGCTGTTTAAGAGTGATTAATTTCTTGTTCTTTCTTTTGTTTTCCAGACATATTAGTGACGACTCCTAACAGATTGATATATTTATTAAATCAAGACCCTCCTGCTGTCAACTTAAGTAGGTGAGTGATTTGCAAAAACTCTGTGGTTCAGTTTAAGAAAATCTCAAATCTGAACAGTTCTCCAAGAAAATATATTAAAGTTTTAATAACGTGTTCTCATCAAAGAGCTTCCAGATTGTCATGTTCACCATCATACACAGGAAATAAGTAGCTTCTGTCTCCAGTCTAAATGTGTCTTTACTGTCTGTAGTGTGGAGTGGCTGGTGGTGGATGAATCTGATAAACTCTTTGAGGAAGGCAAGACTGGTTTCAGAGAACAGCTTGCCACTATTTTCTTGGCCTGCACTTCTCCTAAAATCCGCCGGGTTTTCTTCAGTGCAACCTTTGCCACAGATGTAGAGCAGTTGTGCAAACTAAACCTAGACAACCTTGTCTGTGTCAACATTGGACCCAGGTATCGAAACAATTTTGTTTCAAGTGACAAGATGAATTAAATATTTTTTTGGTATAAAATTATTCCTATCTTAGGTGAAAGCTTTTAAAAACAACATAGGATCAATAAATAAAATTTTTCAATTTAGGTAATATTTTTATTTTAAATTCAATTAAAATGGATTACCCTGGCATTGTCCTTCCACAGGAACTCTGCAGCTGAGACTGTGGAGCAGCAGCTTCTGTTTGTGGGTTCAGAAAATGGAAAGCTTCTTGCTATGAGAAACCTTATAAAGCAGGTCTGTGAAGTTATCACTTTAGTCATTCTCATAACAAAATATAATTTCTTTATGAAAAAAGAAAAATCCAGAGTTTCATAATATAGATGCCTCATAAGAAGCTTTTAACACTGAAATTGTCATAACTTCCATCATTTTCTTTCAGGGATTTCTGCCGCCAGTGTTGGTCTTTGTTCAGTCTATTGACCGTGCCAGAGAGCTCTTCCATGAGCTGGTGTACGAGGGAATAAACGTGGATGTGATCCATGCGGATCGCACACAACAGCAGGTTAACAGAAGTTCTAGATTATCCTTAAAATAACACCATTAATCATTGATTTAGATAGGATTTGAGGACATAAAGTTACTAAAAACATTATCTCAAAGTGCTTACAAGCTTCTGAGCTACTGGAATCCTGGCCCATTTCTTCAGTTTCCAGGTCATTGATAATCTTTGATTTCATGTTGCCTTTGTATTCTTCAAATTCCAAAAATATTTTAATGGAATTTAAATCTAAAAACCAAACAGGCATTTCTAAAACATTCAATGACCGATCGATCCCAAGCTTCAGTAGATTTGAATATCTGCTTTGGGATGATTGTCCTGTTGGAAATCCACTAATCATGAGCTTCAGACTATTCACCCAAAACGTCACAATCTTTGCCTAAATGGACTGGTACTTCAAAGAATCCACATCTCCGATACAGTCAAGATTTCCACCTCCTGCAGCAAAGCATCCCCATAAGAACCATGTTTGACGATGGAGATGGTGTTGTTCTGCTCATAAACTTTGCCTTTTTTGTACCAGACATACCGCAGATTTATGGGTCCAAAAACTTCCAGTTTGGTCACATCACTCCATAAAACCTTGATCGTCAAATTTCAGAACTTTAAACCATTTCTTCTCAAGACCTTTAGTGAGAACTCTCTTGAATTATATATGCTGATCAACTTTAGCACATGCGTGGGTTAAAATGTTTAACAGCTCAAACGTAGTGTCGTTGTTGTTTTTTTTCAGAGTTTGTTTTAACTTTGTACCCTACCATACCATTGACTTAAAAACAGCACTGTTGTGTAAGTAAGTCAAAAAAAGGATTTGCGAAACAGAAAAGTTCAAATTTTTTGGTATGGCATTGAAGCGATCAGCCTGTGCAACTGCTGTGGCACTGTTGACCCTTTAGCTCGTCTGTATTTTTGGATCAACTGTTTGTCATCTTTTGAAAATATCCAATAGATATTCTATGATCCTCCTCCACCATTCAATGACTTCTTTATGCACTTGGGCTTCAGTCTTTCCCCAGTTTGATGCCAAACAAAATGTTTCCCATCAGACCCAAATAAATTAAACTTGCTCTCTTCACTAAAGTGTTTGAGTAGAAAATTCATTTTGTCTATCTTTTTTATATTATGCTTGCTGCTTTGTTTTCTCTATAGGACGAACTGGAAGAGCCGGACACAAAGGAAAGGCAATAACTTTCTTCACAGAGGATGACAAACCTCTCCTTCGCAGGTACAGTAGAAACAGCACTCTACAGCTATAATAGTTTTGTCTGAAATTTAAGGGAGATCCCTTTCTAACCTTGATTTCATGGGCCTCTGTTCACTAATTGTTTGTTATGTATCAGCATTGCGACTGTCATAAAGAAGGCTGGATGTCCTGTCCCTGACTACATGATCGGGTTAAAGAAAGTCAAAAGGTGAGGTTACACAGTTATATTATAAGTGACCCTTGGACCACAAAACCAGTCTTAAGTGTACATTTTTCGAAATTGAGATTCATCCACCATCTGAAAGCTAAAAAAAATAAGCTTTACATTGATGTATGGTTTATTAGGATCGCACAATATTTGGCCAAGATGCAACTATTTGAATATCTGGAATCTCCGGGTGCAAAAAAATCTAAATGCTGAGAAAAATTTGCCTTTGAATTTGTACAAAAGAATTCATAGTATTGCATATTACTGATCAAAAATAAAGTTTTGATATTTTTACAGTAGGACATTTACACAATATCTTCATGGGACATGATCTTTACTTAATATCCTAATAATTTTTGGCATAAAAGAAAAATCGATAATTTTGACCCACAGTTTTTTTTTGTGGCTATTCCTAAAAATACACCCCAGCGACTTAAGGTTTTGTGGTCCTGGGTCACATATAGGTTTTATTATACCATAACTTTCATCTTTTTTTTTTTTTTAAATCAGTCAGACATAGTTGCTTGTTCAATACTGTGGTTTTGAGAGAAAGTCTAGCATGTTTAGATGTGTAAAATGCTTTCTGGAGACTTGTGTTGCTATCATGTCACAATGTAAATCTGCGTTCACACTACAGCGACTTGTCTGGCTTTGAGGTTGCTAGTGGGTGTTCTCACTACTGGTTGCCTTAACAGCGAATCAGGTTTCTTGCCGCTAAGTACAAACATTTTGGAGACAAAAGACTAAATATAATCTAAATCCAAATTAAATCCGTACATACAGACAGAATTGAATGAGAAACAGAACCCAGTTTCTTTCATTGTGTATGTTTGTTGAACAATCACATGAGTTCTACGATCTTCTTTCCTATTGACTGTCGCTCCCAAAAGTCGCTGGATGCGCCTTATCTGTTTGCCAACGGTCGCTGATGCTAGTGTTGCCGGAAAATTGCAAGCTCTCCATTGAAGTGAATGGAATTGTTTCGCTTTGTTGTTGCTTGTAGTGTGAACGGGGCTTAAAACCTCAAATTTTTCTCCCTACAGCAAATTGAAACGGCAGCTTGCAACAAAACCCCCCAGACGGTCAACTATTCGCACGACTCCACACATTCTCTTTGAGAAAAAGCCCGGCATGAGAAAAAGGTAAATTGCATTTATATTAGACTTTTTATTGACAATTAATTCATAGTTTTAACATCTATCATTTTAAACTCTTTAACAGTTTAATTTTGTATTGCAGTATTTAATCGACTTAAACATAATGCTGGTTTCTCATCGTAGTTTAGTATGTAACTTCAATACATATTTACTGTTTAATTTCAGGAGAAAAAGAAAAGCTACAGCAAAGGAAGAAAATGCAAAGGGCGACGCATCAGAAGTCATTTAACAGCTGATGTGGCACATTGAGAGTGTTGTACAGACTGCTATTTTTTGTTTTTATCGATAATAAAGTGAATGTTGACCAGACTGTGTGAAGATCTTGTTGTTTTGTCCATAAACAGTTTAGAGTGTACTAGCTTTAGATTAGCATGTAAGGGTCCTGGGATCTGGAATGAGATTGACAATTCTATAAAGGAACTACCTTCTCTTGATGTATTTAAAAAGCATTTTAAACACAAATTGTTACAACATTATGCTTGATAGACACCATAAGGTTTCATATTTTATTGACTTATCTCATTTTCTTTTGTGTGATGTTTAAATACCCCTATTATTGGCCTTGTATGAGGGATGGTTGAGATGTGTGATGTATGTTGACCGGTGGGAGGATATTTTGTGGTGAATGGTGTTGTTGTTGGTGTGGATGGGTATTGGGTGGGTGGATTATTATTTGTTGTTATTAGTGCTGATTATGTGTCTTGAATGGCCCTATTTATAAGCCGGCATGTTTTTTACAAGAACTTATGTACTGAGAATAAACTGTGAATAATAATTATAATAATAATAATAATGAACAGAGCTTGATTGTGCTGTTCCATTTTACATTCTATAAAACATTACCACCATAAACTGAAAGAGGGTCTGTTCAATTATTTGTTTTTATCAAATGCGATAGGCTATTAAACATTGGTTCAGATTAGACTCGTAATGTCTATCTCTGGTTTACATCTCATTACTGTATTTTGTGCATGATATTAAGTTTTATTAATGCTTTCACCACGGTGTCATGATGATCACAAATCAGCTAATCGGAATATACTTGATATTGTGCAAATAAGGTTTCATTACTTTTCCGGGGCCATTTGAACCCGGTGAAACATAAGCTTATAAAACTGTCATAACGTAATATTTATCAACTAAAACTTAAGACTTAATAATATCTTTATATGCAATGTACTGACAAGCATTTATGGTAAGCTTAAATGTACTTCAGTGTTAAATTTCTATGAAAACTTGTTAATGTTTTTACATATTTGTAATGATGAATTGCGAAGTAGTTAATTTAAAATACATTAACTATGAATGTAATATTAAATAATTATATTCATGTTACATGTGCTCTAGTATCTCAGCACATCAAAATAAGTGTACTTCTATCAAGCATGATCATTTTTTTCAAACATAATGGTTTAAAATGTGCATTATTATTGTGAATCATTATTGTGAATCATTCAGCCAAATGCCAGTTTCATCCTTGTAAGATATAAAGAATAAATATGACACTCACATAATAGCTCATTAAAAAGGGAAATTGTAGCTTGTTTGTTGCTTAGGAAACCGCTCTTACAAAAAAAAAAAAAAAAAAACTGTTTGGTGATTCATTATGACTTTTTCAAACTAGGACATAATGTTGGCTTGTAGACACATGTATAAAGTTCATCCAAGTAAATTTCTGAACAATTGAAATGAGTCTTGGGCACTTCCAGATCACAGAGATATATCTGAAGTCTATTCGTCTTTTCTTTTTGCTTTATTTTAATTTTTCTAGCATTTATTAATTTCTGTATTGGATTTCTTTTTGGTAATGGCCTCATTTCAACATATTGCTGGGCATCGCAAATGAAGGTTCGGTTCGAGAATGTGCTTTTCATATGAAGCCAAGATCAACTAAAAAGTCTAAATCCCTGTAAACACTCAAAGATGCCATGCGAAATTGGTAACATTTACATATGCAGTGAACTGACGCAGGGCCAATTTTATGATCCAAACACCCCATTAACTGATCGACTGATCGTCATTGAAGCCATGGTATGTGAATTAAGGAAAAACATTGATAAAGATAATTAGTTTAACTCCATATATGTTTTACTGTAAGTTAAGTCCATAACTCTTTATGACAACAAGCATATGTATGGTGAGTAGCCACAGAAGGTTTACCTTTACATTAACTTGTAAAGGCATCTAATGTGTTTTATAATGTTTATTTTTATTAATGTAACTTCTTAAGTTTAATAAACAACAAATTGTTGGATGTGTTACAGAGTGTCACAGAAGCAGAAAATAGTGGAGACATTCCCCCTAAATACAAACACATTTTGAGAAAGTTAATAATACCTATTGTTAGTTTCAGTATACGCACATGTAGTATGTTATATTATTAGTTTACTGTATTATTTGCTTTGCTATTCCTATAGTTTTTGGTTTCAAATTATTGATCGCCAGCTGAAAAGTGTAATTAATGATTTTGTATTTGTTTTAAATTTTGTGAAATTCTGTAGAAGTCATTTTAAACTGCTCTATTGTTTGATATTCTACAAGCCAACATCATGTCCTAGTTTGATAAAGTCATAATGAATCACCAAACAGTTTTTTTTTTTGTTTTTTTGTTTTTTTGTAAGAGCAGTTTCTAGTTGATCCTGGAACAGCATTTCAATCAACCAATCAGAATTGAGATATAACTTTTTTGGGTTATCCTTCTATTTATATTTTTAGACATTAAATAAAAAAAAAGAGAAGTTGACGTCGTCGACGATAGAAAGACAAACATAGAAAGACATTTCATAACCTCATAACTTTCATAATCTGATAATGCAACCCGTTATAATTAAACTGACATACTGACATGACAGTCTCACGCACTAACACACGCTTTTCCGTCAGCGTGAGCCACGATTCTACTTCACTTATATCCACTTATTGTAGTAGTAGCTATTATAGGCCTCTAAAGTAATGTAAATTAATGTAAACAGCACGAGACCCTGCTACCGCAACTGTCAAGACTGGCTCGCTCTGTGTTTAGTGTCCCGTCAGCAGCAGTGAACGTGTCTTCAGCGCAGCGGGAAGAGAGGAGGAGGGGGATAAAACCTTCCACTCTGGAGGCTATTCTTTTTCTCCACCATGCTCTGTCAAACTTTTCATTTGACTGGACTTTATTTTCGTTTAACTGTTGGAAACTAATGGAAAGAAAAGAATGGACGTTCTGTGGTGCATTTTTGAGGTAAGATAACCTGCAAGTTTGTTTTTAATTAAGTTAATTTGAGAGGCTTAATTGATTAAATATGTTTTAGGCTACTCGCTGTCGGCTCGGCTGTTTAACGTTAATCGTCATTTTAAAAAAAATGCTCCAAACATTTTTCTAAATTAACCTGATAAAGAAATGAAAAGAAACATAACACAAAACTGACCCATTTTTTAATTGTTCCAAATAGGGCAGGCTTCCGCTGTGTAATACAATAAATAAATAAATAAAAACACGGGCTCGTGTCGGACTCGGGATGATAATTCTGATGAGCTGTCGGACACTGGTCGGGCTAGGGCCTGAGCTTCTCGGGCCAGGGCCGGGCTCGGGCCTAGATTTGAGGCCCCTGCAGGGCTCTAGGTGAAATCATACGCAGAGTAATCAGCTTGCGTAGGACACCAGCTCCTGGGGTTCACCCTCCCAAGTTGTTAAAAAAAAAAAAAAAAAAGTATATATATATATATATATATATATATATATATATATATATATATATATATGTGTGTGTCTGTGTGTGTGTGTGATCTGGGTAATATAACTAAAATAGGCCCTGTTTACTCTTTTTTTCTTGGACCAATCAAAGTCTTCAAAAGAATATTCCTCAAAGATGATGTTCTTGTCTTTTCCTCTCTCTGAGTTGCTCTCAGACTGGTCCCGATTCATAATTTACATAGATTTTTTTAAGCTAAATTAATAGCTCTCTGAAAGGATTCTTAGAAGCTTTCAGAATATGAGCCCAGTAGCAGAATGACATTATTTGAGACTTTTCATTTGAGATCAGTGTTTTCACTTTTAAACACTGGTTCAGGTTAGATTCATGATGTCAATCTCTGGTTTCTATACTTGCCACAAACTGATGCAGCTCAGAGACTTTCATTTCTCAATTACATTTGCATTTTAATGTAATTATAAATCCCAATCTCGTCATTGTATTGTATTCATGGTGCATTGAGTTTCAAGCATCAATTAGTTTTTTACCTACTAAACAAGATTTAATTACATTCCCGGGGTAATTTGGCCATTTTGAAACAGTCATAACATAATATTTCTCAACTAAAACCATATATTTTCTGATCAGTAACTTATCATTAATAAGTGAATGCACAGATACTTCAGAATTGATTGCTATTTGTTGTTACAGTGTTATTACCATGCTATTGCTATTTTACAGTTTATAATTGTAAAATATTAACAATATTTAACATTTTAAAATTTAAACAAGAAAAACAACATCATACAAAACACCATGGGCCTCATTTATCAATCTAACGCACAAATAAACTTACGACAGAGTTCATGTGTGATTCATGAAACATTCGTATGCCACCAGTCTCATCGTATGAATGATCACACGCTGATAAATGTGGCAGCAGAAAACAATCGTCAATTGATTATTACACACCTAAAGCACCCCAATTTAGAAGCCTTACTCCTAGAGTTTACAACGCGGATAAAGGAAATTCGGCCAAAAAGATGAGGTAAATTCATGAAAGAGAAATTGAATTTACTCCAAAAACAACTATCAACCTAGTAATTGCAAACAATTAGACTACATTAATTTATGTCATTTATATGTTATTAAAATACTGGTAAATATAAACAGCCTATTAAGTTCCCCTCACCCTACAACTAATATTTTAAATTTAACGGTATTCAGAACAGACAAAGAATTAAAAATAAGTAATTATAAAATTATATATTAAACTATAAAATACAAATTAGGCTATAGTGGAATTCATTATAAACAGCATACAAATGTCAAGCAAAACTGAAACGGCAATGGGCTCACGAGACTGTCTCATACCACAAGAATCAAAATGTTTCCATTTTTGCCACATTTGTAACATTTGTTTGCACAACTATTATTCATTATGTATCCTGAACATGACTTTATATTCACTTATGTTTTAAAATCTGTGTTGTTTGTGCACGAGGCGCCTATGCAACCATTTGGATTAAATCAAATAAATATTAAAATAAATAAATAAATGCATTATAAGTGTCACTAAAACAAGCCTAGCCTATACCTTCTTGTTGCAGTATGTTTTCCTTTTGTTAATCTGTTAATTATATCAAGCCCCTTATATATATTTTGTGGAACCTGTCCTCCAACCAATACGCCCATATAGGTCGTTTGTCCAAATCCCTGAAATACGACCCATCAGAGCCATAGACTGTATGATCAGAGCCTACAATTGCACCCCTATCGGCAACAGGATGTCAGTTTTGTTGAGTATTGCGTTATACGACGATATGTAATCATGCGATCATGGGATCGATCCCAGAGAACGCACATGCTCATAAAATGTATATGCTCTATAAATCATAATTTTGCATGATTTCTGTTAGGGGTACGGTTTAGTGGTAGGGTTAGGTGTGGTCATTTGAACTAATAAGCCACCTAGTAAAATATATACGAATTACTGTGAGATTGGTGTAAAAAGTTCACACATTGCATTTAAATAAACGTGCATTTTGATTGGTAATGACATTATAAGTCATTTCATGACGACAGATGCAACACGATACTATCATTATTTTTACATCACTAGAGGGCGCTTATTTTTTATGTAAATATAGGTTGTATTAAGGTGTTTGCACAAATGACATATATGATAGTATTTTGTTGGAAGACAGGCTCGTTTGTTAACACTTTCATAGTCAAATCTAATATAGCTTGATTCAGCAGCTCTCTATAGCTTGATTGCCTCAAGTCTTGAGGCAAAATCAGGCTTTTGAAGTTTCTGTTCTGTGTTTAACTTCAATAAAGGCACAAAGTTTAAGAAAATAAACACTCAAGCAATCATGCAATTTTTTTTTTATTATTATTATACTTTTTTTTTTTTTTTGAAGGCTGCCTTTTCTCCTTTTTTCTTTCCCAACAGACACACAGGTATTAACAAAATATATACATTTTGCACCAAAGTCTTCTTTAAGTTACAAAAGTATTTTGGCAACTTTCGATTAAAATGGATTTTTTCATGTAACACAATTTAGGATCTACTTAATTCAGGGAAATACAATAGCCTACAATGAAAAAAATACAATATTTTAAGTTTCTGCTAGCTTGAAACATGTTATTTGACTGTTGAAAAAGGATTTAGCTATTTAAATTAAATAATTATATGTAATAAACCTATAATTAGTGATGCATTTGTAATATAGGGATCAAAAGCACATTAAACTTACTTTCTGGGAAGTTATCAGATTAGTAACTGTTGGCATGTTATTTGCATGGTCCGTGGGCTGCATTGTTGGGTTTGGTTTCTCATTGTTGCATCCTGTTTTTGCATTCTTGTAAACAGTTTCACTTAGCTAGAAAACCACCACATGCCTTTAACGAATCAATCAGGGTTCTTTTTTTTTTACCATGTTCATATTTAGAAGAATTTTCAGAAGACCCTTGAAGAGCAACTAAAGGATAGAAACCTCTACCCTAAACAAGTTAACATGAAGACAGCAGCAAAATGTGTTTGTGACTGGAATTGTCAGTTAAGATAAGTTTGAAAGGTAAATTAGTTTTAATGAAACAAATTTTTTGATCTGCTTTTATGGATATTTATTTATTTATAACGTCCGTAACTGACATGTAATACATGTGGTATTAAAATCAGATTCACTGCTCTATGGAGGATATTAGATGCCAAAATCCACCCCTCCACGCCCTCCTCGATTCTAGTTCAGCCAGCAACTTTATCTCCGCCGATCTATGCAGTCAAGTCCAGCTCAAGAAAAGACTAACATTCCCTCCATATCGTGGTCAACTGAGTCCTGAAGTGGGGCAATGAATGCTTTCCTGGATGTTTCCCTAACCTTCCATGACCCATATTGCCATTTCCAATGATCCCAGTCAACTCCACATACATAGAGAGGCCCCTATCATTCCATCAACATTCCAAAGGAATATGCCCATTTCAATGACGTTTTCTGTCCGAAGCGAGACTCCAAATTGCCACCTCACAGACCATGGGACTGTGCCATTGATCTCCTACCTGATGAACCAGTACCCAGAGGTAAAATATACTCCCTTTCCATCCCTGAACTGAAGATCATGAAGGAGTACATTGAGGAGGCATTACAGCAAGGCTACATCTGTTCATCCACCTCCCCTGCTGCTTCTAGCTTTTTCTTCGTGGCCAAGAAGGATGGAGGCTTGCGGCATAGATTACTGGGCTCTAAATAAAATCAATGTCAAGTACAGGTATCCACTTCCCCTCATCCCATCTGCACTAGAACAGCTAAGTGGAGCCAGAATCTTCACCAAGCTGGACCTCAGGAGTGCATATATCCTCATTCGGATACGTGAGGGAGATGAATGGAAAATTTTTTACCTTTGTGATACCTACTGGGCATTATGAATATCTCGTCATGCCATATGGTGTGATCAATGCCCCCTCCTTATTCCAGGAGTATATGAATGAGGTTTTCCGGAAGTACCTATATTGCTTCATGCTGGTCTACATTGACAACATCCTTGTGTACTACCGGAATGAGGTCAAACATCACCCTACACATCTCTTAGGTCCTCCAATGGCTCAGAGAACACCAGCTATTTCTAAAAGATGAGAAGTGCACTTTTCACCAAGCTTCAATCCAGGAACTAGATTGAAGCTTGATGAAATGTGCAAGGTATCAAGATGGACGAGGGGAAGGTTGAAGCCATCAAGACCTGGCCCAAACCCACTATTATCAGAGAACTCCAGTGATTCCTAGGATTTTTTAATTTCTACAGACATTTCATTCACAATTACAGCTCCATTATAGTCCCTCTGACCAACCTCCTTAAAAGCAAGGGCAAGTCTCTGTCCTGGTCGCCCAAAGCTACCTCAGCCATGAAAACCCTACAGCAAAGCTTTTACATCTGCTCCACTCCTGGTCCATCCAGACCCTCAGATGCCCTTCATAGTCAAAATGGTTGCCTCAACATCTGGAGTTGGAGCCATCCTGTCCCAGCAGCAGGGGAATCCTCCTCTCCTTCATCCATGTATAATCTTCTCCTGGAAATTATCCTCAGCGGAGCAAAACTATGATATTGGTTATAAAGAACTTCTTGCCATTAAGCACACCTTTGAGGAATGAAGTCCGTTTGTGAGATAAGATGGATAAGATCCCTAAAGTGGCAAAGACTTAAGTCTAAAACCCAAAGAGATATTCTTTATAAAAGTTAAGCCTCATCCACGCCCTCCTAAAACACCTTGTTTAAACATGCCACCACGTCTACATCACAATGTGGGAAGATTTGTATATGCAATGTTCATGCAAAAAAAGAAGGCATAACTTTGATTATCACTGTTTTATTGTTGCTGCCACCATGTTATGGAGGCACTGTATGTTTCGCTGTGAAAGCGAAAATACTTAATTTGGCCTTCCAAAAGAGGACACGACTAGAAATTAGTGGTTGAGTTGTATTTACAACACTGTTCCAGAACAGTAAAACCCAAATATACAAATATTCACAGTAGAGCTGCAACTAACGATTATTTTTTCTGTCGACTAATCTAACGATTATTTTTTTAGATTAGTCGACTAATCTAACGATTATTTGTATTACAATAAATAATTAATCTAATGGTCTTTTTTTAATTAGCTAATGAATCCTTTGTATAACTTTACAAAAAAATATATAAGTACAACTTCTAATATAATATTTCAACCTTTATTCATTTTAAACCAATGTGGTGGAAGTTGTTACAGTATAAAATAATAAAGAGGAAAAGAAAATTATTTTACTATGGTAAAAATGAGTTTATGATAGCGTTTATAACTAAACCACAGTAGCCATAAATTTAGAGTTTTCTGAGACGTCATGAAATGTTCTTTAGCATCACAAACCATAAAATGTAGTCAGGGTTCTGCTATGGTTTAGCATGGTATCCAGAGATGATTCTGGGTAGCTCGGTGGTTTGTGACTGTTGTCTCGCGGCGTGCTGTCTTTTAAGGGGCCGTTCACATTTCACGTTATTTCCAATGTAGGCGCGTGACAAGCGCGCTCATAATGGAAGCGACGCGGTCGCAACGCGGTCGTTTTTGCAAGGCGCGTCCGCACCGCATTGAGTTAAAAACATCTCAACTTTTCAGAATGCCGCAAGCGCAAGAATATCAGACCTGAACCAGGAAGTTGGTCACCAGATCACACGGTAACCAGCTAAACCGTAACACCGGAGAGCGCCAAGATGTTTTCCTTTGAGGTGCTCGCGCATCGCAGTTGTGCTGCCGTGGTCCACCATATCGGTTTTGTCAAGGGAACAAAGGTCCATTTTATTTGTCCTCTGTTAATAGCATTCCCATACTTTTGATAACAGTCGTCTCTGTTTTTGTGATAGAATGCAACTTTCTCCATTCCCAGTATGCCATTACGTGAGATGTAAACAAACATTGTGATGCGTCGACGCATTTCACGCACGTCGACGTATTTTTGTAGTCGACGTAATCGATGATGTCGATGAGTCGTTGCAGCACTAATTCACAGTCTGTAAGTACGTTTACATATTTAAAAGATTTGCCACTTATGATTCAAACATTTGTTTTGAGTAGAGTAGCACCTATTTGTAGTTTCTCAGATCACCAATTCATAAATGTATTTGTTTGTGCAGCGAGATGCAAAGCATTATAATCCATAAATATGTCCCCACTGGATGCAACAATTGGCTCGTTTGTAATGGGTTTTATTGTTTTTGCCTCATTGTGGCATCAAGGCATCACAGTATGCTAAGGGGCGTAACATTTCCGTTAAATGCTTGAGGTATTTGGCCAATAACAATGCACGGGATAACTGGCCAATCAGGGCACACCTCACTTTCCAGACTGATGAGCTTTTTTAAAAAAAACTTTGTGTTTAAGAAAGGTGGGGGATAGAGGAGAAACAATAATGTACAGTATTTGTAAAATAATGTTTTTTAAACCTTAAACTGCATAAACACATTTCATTACACCAAATACACAACATAATGTACTTTTGAGCAACATCTATGACCCCTTTAATGTCCTAATGGTTTTTGGCATAAAATAAAAATATCATTTTGATACATACAATGTATTTTTGGCTATCGCTACAAATACTCCAGCAAGTTGAGACTGGTTTTGTGTTGTCCAGCGTCACACACACACACATATATATATATATATATATATATATATATATAGAGAGAGAGAGAGAGAGAGAGAGAGAGAGAGAGAGAGAGAGAGAGAGAGAGAGAGAGAGGGTGGGGGGCTTTATAGACCGATAAGTTGAGAGTGACTGTTAAACGGCCAGCACCACATCCTATTGTGAACACTGAGGGTGGGCATCAGATGAGCAAGCTAGTGAAACGTTGAACACGCAAAATAGGTCTCCACACATCCAAAATGTATTTTAAACATAGAAATTATTTTAGAATTCAGATTAAGCATGTGCAAAATACACCTTTGTGTGCAGGATTGTGGCAGAGTTCTAACCCCATAAAAAACACCAACCCACTGAGAACAGTGTAGCTTTTACCAGGCAAACAGCAAAAATGAACCCTAGCAGCTGATACATAAAATGTATAAAATGAATAATAATTATCATAATGCAATTGTGGGAACTTTGCATTATCATTAAAAAAAAACACCACCGCACACCAGTGGGAACAGTATAGTTTTACCGAGCAAACAGGAAAAATGGTTGAGAAAAACTGTGGCAGCTGCCCCAAACTCTCATCTGGGGATGCCACCTGAAGTGGCGCTATGACCTGCTGCTGCTAGAGAGAGTGCCAGACCATGCAGGCTAAATGTATTATGTTTGTGTTAGAATTGAACAGTATATTTAAACAATGCAAAATTGTTTCTGGCAATTTTAAAACTGCATTTTTCCATCTCCAAAATATATCTAAATTACAACCTATGCTCTCAATGTCAAATGCAGAAATGTTAATCTATGCGTTCATGCTCTCAATGCGAGATTATTGTAATGCTTTAATGGGTGGTTGTTCTGCACACTTAATAAACGAACTCCAGCTGGTTCAAAATGCAGAAACTAGAGTTCTAACTAGAACCAGGAAGTATGACCATATTAGCCCGGTCCTGTCCACTCTGCACTGGCTCCCTATCAAACATTGTATAGATTTTAAAATCTTGCTTATTACTTATAAAGCCCTGAATGGTTTAGCTCCTCAGTATTTGAATGAGCTCCTGTTACATTATAATCCTCCACATCCGCTGCATTCTCAAAACTCAGGCAATTTGATAATACCTAGAATATCAAAATCAACTGCGGGTTGCAGATCATTTTCCTATTTAGTGCCTAAACTCTGGAATAACCTACCTAACATTGCTCAGGAGGCAGAAACACTCTTGCAGTTTAAATCTAGATTAAAGACCCATCTCTTTAACCTGGCTTACAAATAACACACTAATACACTTCTAATATCCAAATTTGTTAAAGGATTTTTAGGCTGCATTAATTAGAATACCGGAACCGGGAACACTTCCCATAACACCAGTCATATCCAGACCAGATGGTGGATCAGCACCTAGAAAGGATCTCTACAGCGCTAAAAAGACAGCGGAGACCAGGACAACTACAGCCTCAGATATAGATCCCATGTAAAGACCTTGTCTCAGAGGACCACCAGGACAAGACCACAGGAAACAGATGATTCTTCTGCACAATCTGACTTTGCTGCAGCCTGGAATTGAACTACTGGTTTCGTCTGGTCAGAGGAGAACTGTGCACAAATAAACAATAGTCAACATTTTAAGTAGATCAAAAAAGTTAATCAAAGTTGTCCTAAGACAAGAACACATTTTGGTTTAAGGTTTTAGGACAAATTTGATTAAAGGTTTTGATCATATAAGATGTTGACTAGAATATATGAAACACAAAATATGTATATTTTGCCCCTGAAGTTTTTTAAAAGTTACAAAAGCATTTTGACATGTTTGGATTAACTGTTTCTCACAATACAGGAATTAAAAATTCAAGAAACAGATACAAAATTCAATACATTTTTTATCCCTTTTATCCCTTGAATATATTTTTGACTGTTGAAAATGGGTTTAGCTATGCAATTAAATAATTATAACATCATAGTTATTAACACTAATAATGCATTTGTTGTTATAACGTTTAAATGTAATTTTATGGGAACTAATCAGAAGTAACTTTTAACATGTTATTTGCATGCTTGTTCTCAGTGGTTTGTTTTCTGGGGTTTTGGTTTTTGATAATCAGAACTGCATATAACTGTTTCATTTGTGGCTAGAAAAAAAGCACATCACACATTATTATTTAGAACAACCAATCAAGTGTTCACATTTTCATGTTGATTTAGAGACCAAAGCTCGAGGAAGAACCTTCAGAAGACCCTTGAAGAGCATCTAAAGGATGTAAATCTCTAATCTCTATAAGTTCATGCCATGAAGACAGCAGCAAAATGTGGTTGTGACTGGACGTGAAAGACAATCAGTGATAGATAAGTTTTTTTAAATGAAACAAATTGCTTGATTTGCTTCTATGGCTGTTTATTTATTTATGAAGCCTGTAATAGACATGTAATAAAAATTCTGTAACAATATCTGACAATATTAGTTTTTAAATAAATGTTTGTGACTCCTATTGATTCTATCCAAAATAATAATGATCAGATATACATTTAATATACACTTAAAAACGATATGCTTAATTTATAAAGTGGTGTAATTTTTATTTTTTTTTATTTATTTTTTTTTACATTTTATTTGTTATTTTGTATTCATATAAATTTTTGCTGCTTACCTTTTGAGGACCTTTATTAGACGGCGCAACATTTTTTTTCTTTTCGAAAATTCCGGAAATGGTAAGTTCCGTATAGATTTTCTTATAAAAATGGGTAATATTTCCATCAAAACCTTTATTGCAAAATCATTACTACTCTATTACTATTAAAAAAGATATGGCAATATTAAGTAACTATTGAATCTTTTATTGTGTGTAACGTCAGCACTGCTACTTAGGTTGCTACAAATCGAAACAAACAGCCAGTTAGCCTATTAGCCCTCAAACTGCTTTACCACTATACCTTTTGAATACTACTGTTGTGAATATTATATTATTATTATAAAACACATACAGTATCAAACACGCTCTTTGTGTAGTGCTTCAAGTTCTTGTCTGCAAACCAAATAGCTGACAAATGAGCTATCATCATTGCATATGGAAAACTGAATAATTCATTTTTGTTCACTTTAAAATTTGGTTTTCGGTACCTTGGTTAAGTGCAGTCATAATAAAACATGCAGTTTAAACATATATGACTTAATTTGGGGAGTTGAAATCTTTATTGAAATGTCAAACTTCCTTAAGTTACACTCTGGATTGAGGTTATGCTAACTGCTGTTTTATTTTTATTTGTTTTCAGGGTTCAATATTCTGCCACCCTTATCAACAAGAAATGGGTCAAATTAAGGTACAGTATTTGTGTTTGTGAAATGGTTTGTATTTCTGAAAGAAGTCAGAAAATGGCTGACTCATTGTCATTTTTGATAATGCTTACATTTTGCAGATCTAGCTCATAGTTCACATTAATTTCTGAAAAAGTTTCATGATTATATATTTTATTCACTAATTATTTATTATTAGTTTGGCTCTAGTTTTGCATTTATTCAAATTTTTATATTTTTATATGTAACATGGACTAAAATTCATACACAGAGTAAATACTTTTAGCTTGAAATGCTTCTAAATATAAGTTTGAAAAAGTTGATTTTGTAAAAGAATCTACTATTTTAATACAATACTTTATACTGTCATACATAATGTTAAATACTCTTATATCATATACACCAGATTAGTTGATAAAAATATTTAATAGATTATTTACTGATTACAAATAGAATCAACGATCACATTAATAATTAATTTTATTTATTTATTTTTTGTTAATTCTTAAAAGTTATTAATGACATTAACAAATATTTAGACCCCTGTCCAGTGTGTGGATAACCCTAAAGGATTGGGTGGAATGATGATATATGACCGGGAAACATTCACAGTGAACAAACAACACTTGGTAGGTTTACAAGCTTTACTACTTCCACACCCAAATTGAATGAAGTGTTTTAATATATATATAAAAAAACCTGTTTTTGTTTTCTCCAGGTGGCAGTTCTTCTGTCTAGAGGTGAAAAACTCAGACCAGTTCTATTGTAATGGCAAGTGAAGACGATAAAGATAAATGCCTCCGAAGACCTTAACATTTCAAATAAAGGCCTTTTACCAACATCTGTGTCTTTCAAGAGGTCTATAGCTACGGTCTCTTATGCATATATCCCTTCCTGAATAAAGGAGCAGGAAACCAGTAAAATCTGTACCCTGTCTGTCCTGGAGAGGAAATTGCATCCATGTCAAATCAGTCTGCAACGAGTTGCTGTCAAAGAAAAATTAAAGATCACTAGTAATAAAAAAAAGTCTGGCTTTAATTATAATTACTTAAAGAGTTATTTTAATGATTTATATAATTAGATGATTTATATTATTATTAATCCATTACACACAAGCAATTTTAGTTTATCAATTTTTATAAATAATTTATTTTAAATGAATGTTAATATATACAGATTGTATGTAATATAAATAAGCTGTTTGATCAATAGATAATGCTTTAAAAATAAGTTGAGTGTTTGAGTCTGTATCCCTGTATATTACAAGTTTCACTTGCATAAAGCAAGATAATTTATTTTGTCCTTTTTTCCCCCTTGTAAATGACACAGTTCCACACATTCTCTACTATAGGAGAGGAAGAATTGTATAAACTTAAATCATCTAAACCAACAACATGTATCTTAGACCCTATACCATCTAAGCTCCTAAAAGAGCTGCTTCCAGAAGTCATAGATCCTCTTCTGACTATTATTAATTCCTCATTGTCATTAGGATATGTCCCCAAAACCTTCAAACTGGCTGTTATTAAGCCTCTCATCAAAAAACCACAACTTGACCCCAAAGAACTTGTTAATTATAGACCAATCTCGAATCTCCCTTTTCTGTACAAGATACTAGAAAAGGTGGTATCCTCACAATTATATTCCTTCTTAGTGAAAAATGGTATATGTGAGGATTTCCAGTCAGGATTTAGACCGTATCATAGTACTGAGACTGCTCTCCTTAGAGTTACAAATGATCTGCTCTTATCATCTGATCGTGGGTGTATCTCTCTATTAGTTTTATTGGATCTTAGTGCTGCATTTGACACAATTGACCACAGCATTCTTTTGCATAGACTTGAACACTTTGCTGGCATCAGTGGATGTGCATTAGCATGGTTTAAATCGTACTTATATGACCGCCATCAGTTCGTAGCAGTGAATGAAGATGTATCATATCGATCACAAGTGCAGTATGGAGTACCTCAAGGCTCAGTACTAGGGCCGCTACTCTTCATGCTTTACATGTTACCCTTGGGAGATATCATCAGGAAACATGGTGTTAGCTTTCACTGTTATGCTGATGATACTCAGCTCTATATTTCTTCGCGGCCCGGTGAAACACACCAATTTGAATTTCAATTCAATTTCTCAATGTCAAATGCAGAAATGTTAATCCATGCATTTATGACCTTAAGGTTAGATTATTGTAATGCTTTATTGGGTGGTTGTTCTGCACGCTTAGTAAAAAAACTACAGCTAGTCCAAAATGCAGCAGCAAGATTTCTTACTAGAACCAGGAAGTATGACCATATTAGCCCGGTCCTGTCAACGCTGCACTGGCTCCCTATCAAACATCGTATAGATTTTAAAATATTGCTTATTACTTATAAAGCCCCGAATGGTTTAGCACCTCAGTATTTGAACAATCTCTTGTTACATTATAATCCTCCACGCCCGCTGAGTTCTCAAAACTCAGGATATTTGATATGTTAATGGATGTGATGATTTTGCAATTATACTGTCTTGATTAATGCTTAATGTGCTATAGACTGATATACTGTAACCCAGGTAGTAATAATGCTTATGCTTAAGTCCAAATATGTAACCCAGTGATTAATGATGTATGGAAAATGTATTGTGTAACTTCACTAACATTACGACAACTGCATATATGCATGAAATGAATGTAAGGAATGTAGTAGAGTAGAAACATTTATGTATTAGAAGTAGTTTTGATGATAAATGGACAATATAGTAGTTAAGCTGTATTTTACAGACGATAAAGAGGAAAAAGGGGAGAAAAAGGGCTCGAAGGTACTGGAAAGCAAGGCAACGCAAGGAAATGAAAGCCTTAACGGAGGAGTTGGCAGCACTCCAGGTGACGACAGCAGGAGAAAGCTTGGCAGCCACGGTGGACCGTCTCCGTATAAAAGACTGAGAGAGCGACTCGACAGACGGATACTGAACAAGCGCAGTATCCCTCGACACCTGAAACCAGCTGATTATACCTTGATTTTGTAACGTTACTATTGTACTTTGATATAACTTTTATTAACTTTAATAAAACTTGTACTTTATGATTGATAAGTTATTGTCTACAAGAGTAGTGATTTAAGAGCCGTAAGCAAGAACTGACCACAGGGAAGTCTGCTGAGCAAGTTGTAAGTATTTTTGAAATGCTTATAGTTTTGTCCAGAGTCGACTTTCCTTACCTACCTGAGAATAATAAATAAATAGGTAAAAGGTGTATAAGGGGACACCATAAAACAGATAATACCTAGAATATAAAAATCAACTGCGGTTGGCAGATCCTTTTCCCATTCGCCGCCTAAATTCTGGAATAACCTAATATTATTCAGAAGGCAGACACACTCTTGCAGTTTAAATCTAGATTACAGACCTATATTTTTGCCCTGGCTTACACATAACACACTGATATGCTTCTAATATCCAAATCCATTAAAGGATTTTTAGGCTGTATTAATTAGAATACTAGAACTGGGAACACTTCCCATAACTCCCAATGTACTTGCTACTGTAACGATAGGGTGAAAGGAGTGGCAGGAAGCAAGTGTGAGTAAACACTGTTTAATGAGAACAATGATACAGGACAACAATAAGACACAAAGATGACGCTAAAAAGAATACACAGTCCAGGATGGTGCAGGTGAGTGAAGTATCTGGATGGCTGAGATGAGTTGGCAGCAGGAGAGGGTGACACAGGAACTGAGGGGAAGCGAGCCGAAGGTAAGTGATGTTGCTTGTTGGTGATGTGCGGAGAGTGGACGGGGTTCCGGGGAGACACGGACATCCAACGCAGAAACACACAAGAAAGCAAACATAAGTCAAGTACATGAAACAACGCTCTTACAAACACAAGAGGTTAGACAAGCCAATATATAGGGATGAGTAATGAGTAATGAGCTGTTGCTGATGACAATTAGCGGAGATCCCCCAAACTAATCAGTGCTGACGCGTAACACACAGACTTCACCAACATAGTGAAAAACCCTGAGATCACAGTTTACCAACCGTTACAGCTACATCATTAGAAGAATGGCATCTACGCTAATATTAGTCTGTTTCTCTCTTATTCCGAGGTCACTGTAGTCACCAGATCCAGTCTGTATCCAGATCAGAGGGTCACTGCAGTCACCCAGATCCAGTACGTATCCAGACCAGATGGTGGATCAGCACCTAGAGAGGACCTCTACGGCCCTGAAAGACAGCGGAGACCAGGACAACTAGAGCCCCAGATACAGATCCCCTTTAAAGACCTTGTCTGAGACAACCATCGGGACAAGACCACAGGAACCAGATGATTCTTCTGCACAATCTGACTTTGCTGCAGCCTGAAATTGAACTACTGGTTTCATCTGGTCACCCCCCCTATAATTTTCCCCAGGTTTCTTCTCCATTCTGTCACCGATGGAGTTTTGGTTCCTTGCTGCTGTCGCCTCTGGCTTGCTTAGTTGGGGACACTTAATTTACAGCAATTTTTAGACTTGATTGCAAATTATTGCACATATACTATTTAAACTGAACTGAGATGATGACATCTCTGAATTCAACGATGAACTGCCTCTAACTGTCATTTTGCACTGACACACTGTTTTCCTAATTTATGTTGTTCAGTTGCTTTGATGCAATCTTTTTTGTTTAAAGCGCTATATAAATAAAGGTGACTTGACTTGATTTTAAACTTCACAGACACATTCTGGGGACACCTGAGACTTATATTATATCTTGTAAAAATGGTAACCTTTTACAAGCAGTTTTGTCTGCATTCTGAATTCCATATTAGATTAGATTAGATTCAACTTTATTGTCACTGCACATGTAAGGTACAAGGAGACAAAATGCAGTTAGCATCTAACCAAAAGTGCAATAAGCAGTAAGTACAGAATATACAAATTAAATTAAATTAAATTAAATGTAAATGTATGCATTTAGCATACGCTTTTATCCAAAGCGACTTACAGTGCATTCAGGCTATAAATTTTTACCTATCATGTGTTCCCAAGGAATCGAACCTGTATACAAGGTCTACAATATGTACAATAACTATACAGATAAGTATTATGGACATAATTTACAGATTTTATACTAATAAAATCTTAATACTTAATACTATTAGCATGATATACAGAAAGGCGTACTATGAACATACTATACAGGTGGATTATGTAAAAGTGTATGTACACTATAGGCAGAACTATGAACATATGAACATAATTACACTATTGCAATGGACAGTAAAGTGCATAGAAAATATTACAGTGTGCAAATGGATTATTCAGTGTTCCTGGATGAACAGACAGTAGTGCAAGTAATAACAAGTTTTTTGCTTGTTGTAAATAAATAAATAAATCAGTCAGATGTAGTGTTGAAGAGGGGGAGGAGTCTGTGTGTGTGGTGTGGGGGGTGACATCTGTGGAGGTGAGTTTTAGAGATTGGTGGTCTGCTGAGTGTGTAATTTTGGTGGCTGTCTCCTTGCTGTAGCTGTTGAAGTGAGCCTAAAAGTTATGTAGCTCGTTAAGGAAGGAGACGTCCGTGACCGTTGGAGTGGAGTTGCTTGACTTGTAGTCACTGATGATCTGGATGCCTGGCCAAATGCGTTGGGAAAGAGTTGGAAAAGCGTTCCTCTACCTTCAGCTTATAGCAGTACTTGGCCTTTTTGATGACCCTTTTCAGGTTAGCCCTGGATTTACTGCAGGCCTGAGTGTCATCTGACCTGAAGGCAATGTGGCAGGCTTTCAGCCGAAGTCGCACCTCCTTGTTCATCCATGGCCTCTGATTAGGGTATGTTGTTATCTGTTTTTCTATTGTAACACTGTCAATGGTGGTGTTGATGTGATCCAGTACAGAGGAGTTGTAGATATCAATGTCCATGTGAGAGCCACAGGCAGCCTGAGAAGCAAACATACTCCAGTCATTGTGTTGAAACCTGTCTTGAAGTGAAGAGTCTGCTCCAGTTGGCCACACTTTGATGGTCCTCACTGATGGCTTCACAGGGTTGATGAGGGGTGAATACTTAGGGATGAGAAACAAAGAAAGGTGATCAGACTGTCTGAGATGTAGGCGATGTAAGCTCCATTAATGTTTGTGTAAACATGATCCAAAGTTTTGTCTCCTCTGGTGTGGCAGGAAACATGCTGGTGAAATTTGGGGAGCACTGTCTTTAATTTGCAGTGATTAAAATCACCCGCGACAATAAAAGCAGCCTCCGGGTGAGCAGTCTTGTTTACTAATGGCTGCATGAAGTTCGGTCAAAGAAAGCTTGGCATTAACATCCGGTGGAATATAGACTACAGTTATTATGGTGGAAGTGAACTCCCGTGGCAAATAAAAAGGTCTACATTTAACCATGAGAAACTCTAGGTTAGCTGAGTAGTGTCTCCCAACAATGACAGTGTTCGTACACCAAACTTTGTTGACATAAATGCACAATCCACCACCTCTTGTCTTGCCGGAGTCAGTATCTGTCGTGTAGCATTATTGGGTACATCGCTGTGTAGCCATGTTTCTGTGAAAACCATGACATTGCAGACCAAAAGTCTCTTACTGTGGGTGATGCGAAGTCGTAACTCATCCATTTTGTTCACCAGTGACCGCACATTAGCGAGGAAAATGCTGGGTAAAGAGAGCCGGAGCAGTGTTAGCTTAAGCTTGACTCTTAGACCTCCGCGCTTCCCCCGCCTTTATTTACGATCCCGAAATGAGTGCGTAGCCTCAGGTGTTCTAGCGATCTCAGGGATGAGTCGAAGATTGGTGATAAAACTGTTGGAAAAGTCGTTCACTAGAACAGACCCGAGATGAGCAGGAATAATACAGCAAAATTGCAAAAATTGGAGAGACGCTGAGCCTCACAATGTGTTCGCGCTGCCATCTTGGTCTGGTTTCATATGCAAACACTGGTCCTGGTTTCAAGGGTATTTTTCTCACAACCCTTTACATTGCAAGTAAATCACTCAGAATATTTGACTAAATTTTCACTTTGGGCAACTTAATGATGTCTTATATTAGCCAATGGTTAATAAATTCTCACATTTTACTCGCCAGTGTGTGAGTTGGAGGCTAAGTATAAGTTTAGCACAGATATATTTTTACTCACCAAACAGTCTGACTGAGCGCTTCAGAGTTAATAATCTCTCAAGCGATCTGTACTATTTTTCAGATTATCTGAATGGATGTGCAGCGCACCTGTGTTTGATGTACCTTGAATTCTAGTGGAACGGTGCATGACCTGCTGTCGCTTCGCTGAGAGCAGAGAGAGAAAGAGAGTATTACATACATGCAGAATTGATGTGCTACTGTACATACAAAAATTATATTCTTTGTTGTATTTTCCTGCCAAAATAATGGAGTTCCTTTGGATTTTTTCAGCTTTTAAGAACTGCCGGGCTTTCTAGCAGTGGGTGGAACTAATGCACAAATGACAATTTCACTGGCTGGTGCTCAACTATTATCATGTTTCTATTTGATTTAAGCGAATCAGTTAGAGTGAATGCATACAACATGGAGTTAAGTGATGTCAACTAAAGTTCGAGCAGGGCCACGCCTGACTTCCAAAACCTCCAGATATACCGGGCCACCTCATACCGCTCTGCTAGTCTCGAACCCACCCTTTCTCATCCATTCAGCCAACCTTATCCCACATTATATTTCTATCAGGTTGTATCAGGGGGTCCTCATTGTCTGGCCTAAATATATGCTAGAGACGGTACCCCCACCCTGAGTCTCCCTGAGCCATCAATTCAAGATGCCCTGATCAACCTGACCATCATCCCATTCCCTCGACCCCTTCATCCTCTTTCTACTCTTCCCCAGTTGCATAGCTTGTTTGTGGCGTGGTCCTAGCTAGTGAACTGATTAATATCCATGAATCCAGCAGCTCGCTAATCCTTAGTGCGTTTTATACTGTTCTTATTAGCAGAATTCATATCATTATTATTATTATTATTATTATTATCATCATCTCATTAGTATTATTGCAAGGTATTCCTTTTTTTTTCTTTTCTTTTTTTTTTTTTTAGAGACACACAGAATGACCAAAAATGCATCACCAACTAAATTCAGTTACAATGTCTGTGCAGTCATACATGGTTAACAGGTTTTAATTATAATTACTCAAGTTATATCATTAGTTAATACTTGATAATCATAATATTATAATTTTTGTCTGACTGATGTTAAGAGTGTAGAGGGATGTCTCAGGATTTATATTTTAACCATGATGACCTTAAAATGTGTTTTCTAAAATAAATGAATGAATTACTGAAGAACAAAAACCTGATCCTGGAGGAACTGAGAATTGATTAATGTTTAGATTCTATGTAAAATGCGATTGTCACTTTTGGAAATTTCCAGTACCCTTGTTATTTGTCTGTTACGTTTGTCATGTGGTTTAATTGTCATTGCCGTTTTCTGCAATCAGGTCTTCTCCTTGGATGAATCATCAGCTCATAAAATAAGTGCTGAAAACTCTGTTTTTGTATGTGTGGTTAACCAGTGCTCTAGATCGAGGCAATGCAATACTGCATGTTCCAACCTACTTTCAAATCAAATCAAATCGTTATTGTTCAGAGGTTGCTAGAGCGAGGGAGAACTATAGACTTGAGAATGAGAACTAAAGACTTAATTTCTATCATTTGCCATTTTTTTATTTCACAAATTTCTATTATGGATTTGGACTGGATTGATAATAACTAAATGAAGTACTATTCAGAACCCAGAGAAGACAACTGGAACATACAACCTGTGACTATAGAGGTAAGTTCTAGCAGATATACTGCATGTATTAGAGCAAAATAAATTTACATTATAATAATTGAAAATTACATTTCAGATTTGATTAATCAGTGTTAGGTCTATCAAAAATGATAGAAGAATGATTATTGGAGTACCCTGTCAGGGTTTGGGTAGAGGGATGAGGTGAGGACTGGCAAGGCAAGGCAAGACACGATGTGCACAGACAAATAGACGAACTAGCCACCAGACTGCAAACACAAGGACAATAAATAGGGAGCTAATGAGGAGGGTAACGAGGGAACACATGTGGGGAAAATTACATCAATAATCAGGTAACAAGATGGGTGGGGTCAAGACAATCGACGAGAGCACATGGCACATAGGAACAAAGACAAAAGCCATGTGCTCACAAAAAACAAAAACAAGCACATGGCCAGCAAACCAATCGCAAGCCACATGAAAACAATGACATGAGGAGAGTATCAGGGCTCTGTCACAAAACCATGAATACCACTAGACTGAAGTGACAGAACCCTGACACTAGCCCCCCTCAAAAGGGACACCACCTGGCGTCCCTAACGAGGAACACCCAAAAACAAGACGGGAACAAGACAGCACAGGCATGGCAACACAAACCCGGTAAACTGAACACACGACATGGAAATCAAAATACAGACAAAATAGGGGAGGGAGGGAAGGGAGCCCAGTCAAGCAACAGGAAAACCCAAGCAGTTATTAAAAGAGACCAGGGAGGGGCGGGAGGGTTGAACCAAGGAGACTCAGGCAGTCCAGGAGTCCCAGTAGTGGGCAAGGGTGGAGCCGGAGAGATGAGCCAGCGAGGATCTGGCCTAACAGAAACCCCCGACAGACCACCAGGGCAGTGCCGGAGGGACAGACCAGCGAGGCTCCGGCCTAACAGGAACCCCGGCAGACCACCAGGGTGGAACCAGACGGTGAGACCAGGAGGCCTCCAGCCAAACAGGGACCCCGACAGATAGGAAGGGCAGAGCCGGCATGGCACTCATCAAGGGCGGAGCCGGCATCAGGGCAGGGAGCTTAGACAGAACCAGCATCAGGGCAGGGAGCTTGGGCGGCGCCGGCATCAGGGCAGGGAGCTTGGGCGGCGCCGGCAGGGCAAGGAGCTTGGGCATGACTGGGATGGCCTCCAGGCCAGCAGTGGGCTCCTGAATGGCCTCCAGGCCATGTGGGATGGAGGAAGCCTTTCTTCTCCTCCTTCTCCGTCTCCAAGAGGGGGGCGCTGCAGCCTCATCAGGCTCCTCTGGGGGCGCTGCAGCCTCATCAGGCTCCTCTGGCAGTGGCGGGGTAGAGCCATTCCTCTTCTTACCCCTCTTCCATCTACGAGAGTGAGGTGCTGCAGTCTCTTCGGCCACCTCTAGGGGTTCTGCAGTGTCGCAAGTCGCCTCAGGGGGTACTGCAGCTCCTTCATCCACCACAGGTGGATCTGTAGCTTTGACGGGCACCACAGGCAGCACTGCAGCCTCCTTAGCTGGGGAACGTGCCACAAACTCCACAAATTCCCCAAACGACAGGTGGTCCAGCCCCCTCATTCTACACCAGCTGAGAGGCTCATCAAGGGCATAATTGAAGAGGTCCTTGAGGGCCGCATCATTAAACTCCAATCCCTCTGCAGTACCACTGAACTCCAGGGCAAAGTCCCTCACACCAGTCCCTTGTTGATGAAGAGAGATCAAAGTCTTAAACTGGAGCATATGCTGGTAGTGGGGGCTGGAGAGGGTGGAGGCTGGTGGACAGTGCAATCCCTTCTTCCGCTGAGTCCTCATACTGGCTAGTTCGTTCTGTCAGGGTTTGGGTAGAGGGATGAGGCGAGGACTCAATGATGCAGAGAGAAGGGCTCTTTAATAGTAATAATAATAAAATAAACAAACAAAAACTACCCCGTAGGGGAAAACAGACTAAACTTGACTGGCAAGGCAAGGCAAGACACGATGTGCACAGACAAATATTAGACGACGAACTAGCCACCAGACTGCAAACACAAGGACAATAAATAGGGAGCTAATGAGGAGGGTAACGAGGGAACACATGTGGGGAAAATTACGAACTAGCCACCAGACTGCAAAAACAAGGACAATAAATAGGGAGCTAATGAGGAGGGTAACGAGGGAACACATGTGGGGAAAATTACATCAATAATCAGGTAACAAGATGGGTGGGGTCAAGACAATCGACGAGAGCACATGGCACATAGGAACAAAGACAAAAGCCATGTGCTCACAAAAAACAAAAACAAGCACATGGCCAGCAAACCAATCGCAAGCCACATGAAAACAATGACATGAGGAGAGTATCAGGGCTCTGTCACAAAACCATGAATACCACTAGACTGAAGTGACAGAACCCTGACATACCCTGGCTATTGGCTAAATTCGGTAGAATGCATGAAATGGAAACATTTATGTTAAAATTGTGCATGGTCCCTTTTTAAATAAATGTAATTAAATAAATTGCATTAAATTATGAATTGAATAGATGATTTTACAACAATTTAAAGCTGTGAAAAAAACCCTTGAGCTTCTTTTGAAAACAACACCATGCATACGATTAAAAATAACAAAAATTGTAGAAATTCTTAAGATGGGGCTTGGTTCATTTATTTGTTTTGCATAAATGTAAAGGAATAAACAATGGCTTAAGTCCCTACCAGAAAGTTATTTTCCAAACTAAGACTTGTGGATATCTATATCCTTTTAATTATTTTTTTTTAATATTTAATATTCCACGGTCTGACTCTATTTTTAAAAAAATTTCTATTTTGTATGCAACGCTGCTCTATAAGTCAAGTTGACTTGGCAAGTTTAGCCGCTGTTGCTTTTAAATGATTTGCTTTACAGTAGCCTATGAAAAATATGAAATCATTATATAATTTTGGCAAGTTCTTATAGCTCACAATATAGGTCACATGTGCCATTCAACCCGGATGGTTTATATTTTATTTCCGGTTGGTCGACGGCTGTCAACGAAATACAAGCCACAGTGTTCTACATTATATTTAATAATTATTTGTTCTTATACAACATCTTTTATTAAACAGCTTGGAACGTATTGATAATGGTAAGGTAACACTTCACATCATTGCGTGATGACCTCAAATTGTTTTAAAATAAAATTTGCATTATAACATTACATATTTTATGTACTCTAAATTATAAAGTTCTGTAAAATATAGTTTCTCATTAAATAAGGGTCAAGTTTGCTGCAAATTTGCCCAAGACCCCTCTGTAGAGAAACACATTATCTTGCTGGAAGGTGATGATGTGCCTGGTGAGCTTACATCTAGTCAAGCTCAGGTATATCATTATACAGACTATTATTTTTTCTATACAGAATTATTTTAGGAATATGAGTAATGCACAATCTCTACAAGTGCCTGTATAAATATTTCAGATTTCCATCCAATGTGAGGAGAACTCTGAGGGTCAAGATGGAATAGTGCTCTTTGACACGGAAGACTTTCCTTTAGTCAACATCCACTGTCCGACCAGTGGAGGAGATCTTCCTGAAGATGAATATAAACAGCAGTAGAGCTCTGCAGATCTCATTGGTTATTCAAGGATGTTGCAAACATAAAATCATCCTTACAAGATTCTTTCTTCGTTTTCTGCATAATTTGATCATGAAAATGTCATTTAAATGTTGAATAATTAAAATATTAAAAGAGCAGTTGGGTATTTGTTTGATTATTTTTGTGAGCGTTTATATTTTCTTTACAATTAGTCCACAAAGCAGCTGCAAGAGGTTTAATGAGCCTAAAAGAATGGACGTCACACCTCTGTCCATCAATTTGCACTGGCTACCAATAGCTGTTTGCATAAAATTCAAGACTTGCACCCTTTATTTGTTTTCTAACTGCTCGTTTTTCTTCAAAACACACACACATAAATATATACAGTGCTTTTGCAAAAGCATTCAAACCTCTTCATTTTTTGGTCACGTTTTATGTTAAACTGTTTTCAATTACTTAAAGAGGGCCTTGTTTAGACTGGTGACCAAGAAGCTGATGGTCACCCTAGTTGAGCTCCATGACAGGAGAAACCTATAGAAGGAAAAACATTGCTGCAACACTGCACTAATCTGTGCTTTATGTCTGTGTGGCCAGACTCGATCCTCTCCTTAGTTCAGGCACATTAAAACACACTTGAAATTTGCAAAAAGTTCCTAAAAGACCCTCAGACAATATTATTTGTGTTTTAAGGAAACCAGGCAGTGCTAAACACCTTCAGAGTACTATTCCCAACGTAAAGTGTGCTGGTCAATGCACCAAAATATTGTCCAGTACTATCTAGAGCTTTCAGAATCTCAGACTAGGCAGAAGTGTTACCTTCCAACAGAACAAGCGCTGTGACTCTTTAGCACACAGCAATAGTGGCTTATAGGCAACTCTGTGAATGTGTGTCCCAGCCACAGTGTCCCAGCCACAGCCTGAGCTTGAATCCAATCAAATTTTTCTGGAGAAACCTGAAAATGTGTTTGCCCCATCCAACCTGACAGAGCTTGTGAGTTGAACAGGAGAGGTAAAGAATGGTAGATAATTGCCAAATGGGTCATTCCTTGTATGCTGTAACATTTTGGCTTCATAAGTGTTGGGAAAAAAGTTACATGATTTTTGTTTTTTGCATTCTACCAAAATAGTGACATGTTTAACTATTAGAAATGGATATTGGTCAGTTGCCTCGGGGACCCAAAAAAATAATAATTATGAAAAATAATTATGTTTTTAATAATTATGTTTTTATTATTATGATGATATTTATGAAGGAAAAAATGGACACTGTGTTTATTGTATCAAATATTTTAATATATCCACACTTAGCATAGTGGGTTTTAATGTTTGTTTGTTTTTTACCTCCAAGATCGAGTTCTGTACAAGTGACCTGGGAGCTAAAGGGGTTCTTGCACAGTATCTAATATATCTATATATATCTATCTATATCTATCTATCTATATATATATATATATATATATATATATATATATATATATATATATATATATCTATATCTATCTATCTATCTATCTATCTATATATACTGTGTGTGTGTGTATATACATATATATATATATATATATATATATATATATATATATATATATATATATATATATATATATATAAATGGATTTGCCATATACACTAAATACTATTTATTCTATTAGATTTACACCCTGTTAGTTGCACATTCCAATCTAACGGTGGAAAATTTTGATCTAAATTAGCAATAGCTCTTTGAGTGATCAACATTTAGCTTGCTAACCTTCAACAGATTAACTATTTGAGATTTGTTTTTACATTTTTTTGATAGGACAAACATTCTCCATGATATAGCCTAACTGGGTGGAACTTTAAGGGTGGGACAAGCAGTATAACATTTCAAAAACTACAAAAAAAAGTTAGGCTTGAGAGTTGAAGCTTACCTCAATTTTGACAGATGAATTCCAGTGGGAAAAATAAATGGTCACTTCTATAAAATGGTCTCAATGACATTGCAGTCGTTTTTTGGAAGACGAGAAAGTATGTACTAACAGAATGACTTCAGGGACACGGTAACTGAAGAAAATTGTAAAAAAAAAAAATAACAACTATATTTTCACATGATTTATATGTATGATTAGAGGAAGTTTAGCTTAGTCTATAACATAATATAAACATATTTTGAGTTTTCTGTCATTCATTGGTTTAGATTTCTTGTGGAAGTTGATTACTTTGCACTGAGGACACCATAAAATTGAATGCATATATCAATGGTGTGTAAAATACAAAATAGTATTTATCATGTCTATTATCTTTGTTTAAGTGATAAAGAAGACCTAAATATCTCATAAATATGTGACTCATTTTAGAAAAAAATATGATTAAATAAATCATTGAGACATAAAAGTCACTGTATAACAGGAATGATACCCAAAAATACTTGAGGCTGTAAAGGTGCTTCAGCTAAGTACTGAGTTAAGGGTTTGAATGTTCTCATTTCAGTTTAAATATATATATATATATATATATATATATATTTAGAAATTTGTGACAGTTCTGTTTTTGCTTTGCCATTATGGAGTATAGAATATATATTGATGTAAAAATAAAAATAAAAAGTCATTTAAAGCATGCTTAACAATGCTGCAACATAACAAAACGTGAAAAAGATGAAGAGGTTTGAATACTTCCGCAAGGCACTGTATATACAATACATTTATAGAGTTCTGGCATGAAACTCTAGATGGCGCAGTCCAATAGGTCTAACTCAATCTTATATAACCACAAACATCATTGTAACATGGCACAACCGATTGTTTCTCTCTTGTATCGGTAGGCAATGAGCTCACTTCTCAACATTTAAATATATGAGTAGTGCTTGCTGTAGCAGTGTGCAGCATGCTTAAAAAAACGGCAAAGTCAACATATAAGATATGTGAATGCTCTTTTCATCCATATTTCTTATGTATAGAGTTTAGAGCATATATAATCATTCTAAGGACACGCAGATAGCATTGAACATAAAACAAGTTAAATAAATTAAGCATTCTTGTGTATGTATTTTAACGGGGTTTGCCATATAAATAGCTGAAGAAACCTGCATAATGTATGGACGACAAGTCAATCTCCTAAATATCATGACATCAGAGATGATCTAAGTGTGTTCTAATGAAACAACAAAGACAGTGAAAACATGGTGAGACAGTATGAAATGTCCAAAATTCAGAAATAAGCAAACTAAGGAGCCAATGATAATACCAGACCTACCAGCATCACCCTGATAGAAGGTTGGAATGGATCTCGTCCATCTGAAAGCCAATAAATATCTAGTGGTTACTGATTATTGTCCTTACTCTCAAATGTGTCTACAAAGTGTTAAATAACACATACAAGATACATTTTTACAAGACATGGTATACCACAGAGTGTCATCAGTGACAATGGCCCATGTTTCAACAGTAAAGAGTGGCAAGAGTTTTCAGTGCAAAATGACATCAAGCATATAACTTCGAGACCAGAATATGCTCAGTCAAATGGCAAGGCTGAGAAAGGAGTTCACATTCTCAAGCAACTTCTGCAAAAGGCTGCAGACAGTAAGTCTGATCCCTATCTTGCTCTTCTCAGTAGGCGCCTTCACACCATATAGTTCTAGGAACTCTGTTCTAAGAACTAGCCAGCATGGTAGTGTCTAGGGAAACGTGCTATGGAGTTAAAATAATTCCATATAAGTAAAATAATGCCATATATATATATATATATATATATATATATATTAGTGGTGGGCCGTTATCGGCATTAACGTGCTGCTCTTTTTAGGCGATAAAAAAAATATCGCCGTTAATCTATTCCCATCTATTGGGAGCTGGGTCTATACTAATCAAGCTATGATGACTTTCACCTTGATGTATATAACCGACTGGCTGAGGCCAGCCTAAAAAGATGCTCAGGACAGTTGACGGGCCACTGCTGCGCATTGTCAATAAAGCTTATCTTTTTCACATGTTTTTAAGCCTTACCGCTTGTCGATTTAAACATTAAAGCATCCAAACACAAGACGTGGAAAAACTGAACAGAGTAAACTGAAACTGGTGTTAGGTGCGCACGAGAGAGAGAGAGAGCCGCGTATCACGGACAGCGACACTGAACCGAGCTCTCTTCTGCGAAGTTCACCTCGAAGTTCCTGCTGCACCTGAACTAACAAATAAAATCGCAGTTTGAACAAACAAAACTCGCGGTGTTCAGGTGTTCAGGGCTCAGGTAGAGAAAGGCATCTCAAAACACTTGAACATCGAATTTGCTTATTTTTGCTCTTGTGCTTGGAAATTCTGTACCTTGGAAATTATGCTCGAAAAAACTGTCAGTTATTTCTTAAGTGAAAGTAAACAAAAGGCAAAAGAGCTGTGTGTGTGCGCACATTTGAATAATGTCGGGCTGTAAACAGGTTCGGGCTTTTAAAAAACTGTCAGCCAAAATGTACTTTTCGGGATCTGGCCGAAACCTGTCGGGCTTGGGGCCTGTCGGGCCTAACTTTTATGGCTCGATTACACCTCTACCATACCGTGCTACATACGAACGTCAATAACCTGTGAATGAAGGATGCCATCGCCATTGTTTTTGTTCTGCAGGGCCGGAATGGGACTCATTTTCATCCATGGAGTTCCTGTTACGAACGTACACACAAATAGAGAGATCCAAATAATCGTAATCCAGTCAGGTAAGAGGTCAATATCCACAAAAGCAGTCCACAACAAGAAACATGACACAAACTAACGAACATGAAAAGCAGGACATAAACCAAGGACTCCATGAAACTGATAGAAACAAACAGGGTATATATGGACAGGTGAAAACGATGAAAGTGGGAACAGCTGAGTGCAATTAAAAGGGCTGCAATTAACAGTGATGAATCGGACAAAGGCTTGTTGGAAAAGTAGTACCTGCAGTGGGGTGTCTATTTGGTGAATTTAGACCACTAGTGGACACCAAGGGATACACATACCAGACACTGTGACATTACCCCCCCTCTAAGAAGCAGCTACCAGATGCTCCACAGAACACAAAACAAACCAAAGTACAAAGAGACCAGGAGGGAGGTAGACTAGTGGAGGATCAGGGGGAGGGATGGAGGGCCAGGTCCATAGAGGAGAACAGGGACAGGAAGTGGAAAAAACAACAAAACAAAACAAAGAGACCAGGGCAGGGTGGATCGGAAAGTTCAGGGGCCCAGGGCAGTGCCGACAGAGCAGGAATCCAGGGTGAAGCATGTGGAACTGGAGCCCACCGGGACGGCCCAGGCGGAACTGGATCCCACCTAGGCCAAGCAGATGGGAGGTTCCACAGCTGTAACAGTCTCCTTGACAGCAATAAAACTGGCTGAGAGAGCATTGCTGGGTACAACAGACAGGATGCGACGAGGCTCTGGAAGTTCAGATGCGACGTGACCAGGCTCTGGAAGAACAGTAGTGATTTGACTGGGCTCATAAAGACTAACCCGTGACCCTGTTCACAGAGATCAACGGTGCCTTGACCTTGTTCATGGAGATCAAGAGTGACTTGACTTGACTCATGAGGTCTAACTGTGGTTTTGCTTGACTCATGGGTGTTAATGGTGACTTGACCTGACTCAGGACGATCAATGGTGATCTGACTAGACTCTGGGAAATCAACGGTGACCTGATCAATGGGGACCTGACTCAACTCTGGAGCATCCACAGGGACCTGACTCGACTCTGGAGTGTCCACGGGAACCTGACTCGACTCTGGAGAGTCCACGGGGACCTGACTCGGCTCTGGAGTGTCCACGGGGACCTGACTCGGCTCTGGAAAGTCGACAAAACCTGACTTGACTCTGGAGCATCCACGGTGACCTGACTCAACGGGAACCTGACACGAGTCTGGAAAGTCAACGGCAATCTGACTCGACTCTGGAAAGTCAGTGCAGTGGCGCTGTGCTGGCGGCCCTCTTGTGCCGTGGCGCTGGGCTGGTGGCCATCTTTTCTGGAGACACCGGCATAGAATCGGCCATCGAGAGACAGGTGTGTCGACTGGAGAGACGGGTGCGGTCAGTGTATCCCATTGAGCATGATGGTGTAGGTAACTGGTGAACCCCCAAAAGTCCAGGACCTCCAGCCCCTTCATCTCCCACCGAGGCAAAGGGTAATCCAGACAAGCGTTAAACAGGTCCTTAAGTGCATCATCCTTATACCCCAGCCCTACTCCAATAGTCCAAAACTTCTGAGCCAAATCACCCACCTCACTCCCCTCGTGACGGAGGGTGGTTAGGTTCAGAAGTCTCCCCCTCTGCTCCTCCATGGTGGCTGGGGAATGGATTCTAAATCCCACACTGCCGGATCTGGGCATGATGGAGTCCTTCTGTCATGAATGTACACACATATAGAGAGATCCAATTGCAGTGTTTTATTAGGAGAATCCAAATTATCATAATCCAGTCAGATCAAATCAGACAAAGGCTTGTGGGAAATGTAGTACCTGCAGTGGGGTGACTATATGGGGAAGTGAGACCACAGTGGACACCCAGGGATACACAGACCAGACACTGTCACAGCTCCATTTTAGTTCACAATTGACTATATTAAAATAATGTCAGCAAAATCCCGGTATATAAGTCTAAAGTAGTGTACTGTTCTCTATAGTCTAGTAATTGATTTTACTTTTCTAGAGCTTTATTTATTTATTTTATTTTTAAACTGTCCTTTTCAGTGATGCCTTTGCACTTTCTACTATCCATTTTATGCTCGGATATCTCCAACAAATTGAGTTTTTTTTATGTGTTGCTGTTGGAAGAGTGAAAAGATAATTATGTCATTAACCTGCAGACTGGTAAGAGCTTTTGGGCTGTGGAAATAGAATTAAAAAAATGAGGACTACTGTCAAATAATAATAAAAAAAGAGTGAGGCTTCTTGCAGTGCAGGCAGGAGAACATCCATATTTCAAACCAGTGTCATGACAACACCGGCCCTTGGTTTTGCAAAGATTCATAAAATAACCTTATACTTCTGAAGGTGAGACTGGATCACAAATTATTGTCTTGAACATACATGCATTTAGGTAGCTTGGGGGTGCATTCAGCTCACGCAGGGTGGGTCTAAGGTAAAATGCAAGTGAATGAAGAATGGCTTGATTTGAGAAAAAGGAGAAATTATTTAATGAGATTAAAAAATAAATAAATAAAAAACTGGGTGGAACTTTATCATTATAGGGTGGTTGTGTACACACACTGCCAACACACATTTCAGTTCAAACAACTTGTAAAAGTGCATATCGCTTCCGATGACCCCTTTAATGACATTTAAATCTGGAAACCAAACAGGCCACTCAAGAAAATTCTATGATCGATCCCTGAATTAAGATTCAGTAGATTTTAATGTAGGCTTTGCTAAGACTGTCCTATTGGAAGGTCCAATAACTGAAATTAGCTTTAGTCTATTCATCAAAAACTTCACAATCTTTGTGAAAATAGACTGATACTTTAAAGAATCCATGATATATTTCATATAGTTAAGATTTCCACTTCCTGCAACAGCAAAGCATTCTCATAAAAAAAAAACTGACCTATGTGTTTGTCCATGAAGAAGGTGTTCTTCTGCTCAGGTCCCTGCTGTGTGTAGCAAGACAATATGCCAGTTCTGTGACATAATGCTGTTTCTAGTCTTAAAACCACATACTTTCTTGTTGCTTACTAGCCTTTACATTCAAATGTTACTGCTAAATGTATTATGTTAAAATTTAACATCACATTTAAACAAGTCTTGATTGTTTTTGATTGTTTAAATTATTGTTTTTTAACATGGTCAACCTCAAATAGTATAGTTTGGTTCAGCAAATCTGGAGTCTTGAGGTAGAACTAGGCCTTTGAAGTTTCAGTTCTCTGTTAAACTTCCAAACAGGCACAAAGTTTCAGGAAAGAAACACTCAAGCAATGCTTTACAAATATATTTAAAATACAAAATATGTATATTTTGCCCCTGAAGTCTTCTTAAAGTTACAAAAGCATTTTGACATGTTTAGATTACATGTTTCTCATGTAAGACAATACAGGAATGAAATATCATATTCATGAAAATTATAAAAAAATTAAATCATTTCTGTTTTAGCTTTGAAATTAACTTTTTATTAACACTATAGTTAATAATGCATTTGTTGTTATAAGGATCAAATTGAATGTTACTTTATGGGAACTAATCAGAAGTAACTGTTCATGTATAAATGCTTATTCATAGTGGGTTGTTTTTTGGGGTTTTGGTTTTGATCATCAGAACTGCATCCTGTGCATGACAGTTTCATTTGTAGCTAGAAAACCACCACATCACACATTATTATTTAGAACAATCAGACAAGTTCTTTTAACTATGTTCACATTTGTCATGTTCATTAAAAGACCAAAGCTCATGGAAGAACCATCAGAAGACCCTTGACGAACAACTAAAGAGCAACTACAGGATGTAAAGTCTACCCTTAATAAGTTAACATGAAGACATGAAGCAGAAAAATGTGGTTGTGACTGAAGGCGACACAGGGAAGTGACAAATAAGATTGTTTTAATTAAACAAATTGCTTGATCTGCTTTTATGGCTATTTATTTATTTATTTGTTCTTAAAGCCTGTAATAAGCATGTAATACATTTGCTGTTACAATATTAGACAATATTTATGTTAAAATAAAAGTTTGTGACTCCTACTGATTAGATCCAAAAATAATTATCATATATACATTTAATATATAGTTAAACAATATATGCTTCATTTGTAATTTTTTTTTTTTTGTTAGCCGTCTTTTTTTATTTATTCATATACATTTTTTACTTCTAGTCTTTGGAGGACCTCCGTTAGATGGCGCACCCTTTTGTAATCAGTTGTGGAAAAGCAGATGCGCAATGGTATGCTAAGTATAAATGTTGCTCATGTTAAGAATTTCTATCTAAACCTATATTAGTCTATCATTTTTAAAGTGATAATAAATTTAAATATGATAATACTGCGAAAACTAATAAAGCTATGTTACAATGTCAGCAGTGCTATGTTTCGGTTGCCACAAAAAAAGAAGAAAAGAAGCTGTTAGCTTATTAGCCTTGTGGCTTAGGTAAACCGCTCCAGCTTACATCGGTGTTTGGTCTACAGAGTCTATAAACTGCTAAAATCTTACATTTTCTACTATTATTATTAACTATTATTTATTTTTAGTTGCCATTTTTGTTGACTTCTTGTTTTGGGCACTTTTTCATTCATTAAGATGCTTAACCATTTAAATTGAAGCCTATAATGAAGCCTTTTGAATATTGTAGTAGTGAATATTACTCTGTAGCACAAACAGTTTTAAAAATGCTTTATGCACAACTTGTGGTGTAGGGGTTAAAGTTCTGGTTTAGAAAGCTACAAGACCCGATCCATGAGCTACCGACATGATTAACTGAATAAGTAATTTTTAGTTCACTTGAATTAGGTTTTAATTAACTTCAGGACAGTGTCATGATAAAACATGCAGTTTAAACATACAGTATAAGACTCCTTTGAGGAGTTAAAGTCTTCATTACGATGGTCAAACGTCCTTATGATTCACACTCTGGATTTAGGTTCTGCTAACTACTGTTTTATTTGCTTTTGTTTTCAGGGTACATTGCACTGTCTCCCTCGTCAACCCTCAGTGGGTCAAATTAAGGTATTTGTGTTTGTGGGATGGTCTGTACTTACGTTTGATGTCAAAAAAATATTTGACTCATTGTTTTTAATAATTATAACCATAAACAGCTTACAATAATGCTTATATCTGACAGTTCTAGCACTGTGTTAACACTTATCGAATGTACTTTTCAAAAGTAGCATTAAAGTGGATTTTGTAAAAGAAACTACAATCTTTATGTCAAAGTTTATATCATACTCTGATTAGTTTATCAAAATTTTCAATAGATTAATTACTGATTACCAATAGAATCAATAATGACATTAATATATATTTTTGTAAATTCTTAAAAGTACTCTGAACAAAATTATAAACGCAACACCTTTGTTTTTGCCCCCATTTATCATGAGCTGAACTCAAAGATCAAAGACTTTTTCTATGTACACAAAAGGCTTATTTCTCTCAAATATTGTTCACAAGTCTGTCTAAATCTGTGTAAGTGAGCACTTCCTTTTCCAAGATAATCCATCTTACTCGAAGGTTTGGCATATCAAGATGCTGATTTAGACAGCATGATTATTGCACTGGTGTGTCGTAGGCTGGCCAGCATAAAATGTGCAGTTTTACTGTATGGGGGTCCGGGGTTGGGTTGGGGGGGGGCATGGGGTTGGTTTGGATGGGGTCCAAATTACTTTTACAAATTACAAATTACATCATTCAGCTTAGTTCAGTTTAAATAGTATCTATGCAATCATTTGCAATCAAGTCAACTATAGCGCTGTAAATGAAGTGTCCCCAACTAAGCAAGACAGAGGCGACAGCAGCAAGGAATCCAAACTCCATCGGTGTCAGAATGGAGAAAACACCTTGGGAGAAACCAGGGTTTAGTCGGGGGGCCAGTTCTCCTCTGACCAGACGAAACCAGCAGTTCAAATCCAGGCTGCAGCAAAGTCAGATTGTGCAGAAGAATCATCTGTTTCCTGTGGTCTGTCCCAGTGGTCATTTGAAACGAGGTCTTTACAGTGGATCTGTATCCGGGGCTCATCTAATTGTCCTGGTTCGGTGAGTATTCTGACTATGCAAGAACTGGGATGTTTTTAGCTTCCAGGAATTGTGTACAGATACTTGCAACATGTGGCCGTGCATAATCATGCTGCAACATGAGGTGATGGTCGTGGATGAATGGCACAACAATGGGCCTCAGGATCTCGTCACAGTATCTCTGTGCATTCAAAATGCCATCAATACAATGCACTTGTGCTCGTTGTCCATAACATATGCCTACCCATACCATAACCCCACCACCACCATGGGCCACTCGATCCACAAATCAGATAACTGCTCACCCACACAATGCCATACATAGTGTCTGCCATCTGCCCTGTACCGTGAAAACCAGGATACATACGTGAAGAGAACACCTGTCCAAAGTGCCAGACACCATAGAATGTGAGCATTTGCCCACTCAAGTCGATTACAACGAAGAACTGCAGTCGAGACATGGATGAGGACGAAGAGTATGCAGAGCTTCCCCGAGATGGTTTCTGACAGTTTGGGCAGAAATTATTTAGTTATGCAAACTGATTGTTGCAGCAGCAGTCCAGGTGGCTGGTCTCAGACGATCTTGGAGGTGAAGATGCTGGATGTGGAGATCTTGGGCTGGTGTGGTTACACGTGGTCTACGGTTGTGAGGACAGTTGGATGTACTGCCAAATTCTCTGAAATTCCTTTGGAGATGGCTTATGGTAGAGAAATTAACATTCAAATCACGGGCAACAGCTCTGGTGGACATTCCTGCAGTCAGCATGCCAATTGCACACTACCTCAAAACTTGCGACATCTGTGTCACTGTGATGTGTGATAAAACTGGACATTTTAGAGTGGCCTTTTATTGTGGCCAGCCTAAGGCACACCTGTACAATAATCATGCTGTCTAATCAGCATCTTGATATGTCACACCTGTGAGGAAGATAGATTATCTCGGCAAAGGAGAAGTGCTCACTAACACAGATTTAGACAGATTTGTGAACAATATTTGCCAGAAATAGACCTTTTGTGTACATAGAAAAAGTCTTCGATCTTTGAGTTCAGCTCATGAAAAATGGGGGCAAAAACAAAACTGTTGCATTTATAATTTAGTTCAGTGTAATTCAGTGTAATTCATGACATTAACAAATGCAATGATATATTTAGACCCCTGTCCAGTGTGTGGAAAACCCTAAAGGTTCAGGTGGAGTTATAATATATGACCAGATGATGTTCGCCATGAACAAACAACACTTGGTAGGTTTACATACTTTACTACTTCCACACCAAAACTAAAAAATGACAAGAGTCTTAGTTTATTAAAAGTCTGGTTTTGTTTTCTGCAGGTGGCAGTTCTTCTCCCTAGAGGTGAAAAACTCTGTCAGACCAATTCTGTTGTAATAGAAAGTGAATACGAGGAAGATGAATACCTCCCAAGACCTTAACAACATCTCACCCTTTATACTTCAAATAAAGGCATTTTACCATAATCTGTGTCTTTGTGCCTTTCAAGAGATCTAGAGCGACTTAGAATATGTCAATGTAAATATGTCCTATCCTGAATAAAGGAGCAGAAAATCTGTAAAAATTAAACATCCAACACAAAACTAGACCTTCAAATCACAATAGTGGCCAATTCACGCATATAGTGAGTGCACTAAAAAATACACAACTAGAAGCAGAGAAATATTCACTTTCTAGATGCTAAAGCCATACAGACAGGCTAGTTCACTCATTTTTTAAAAAGTGACCCATAGAAAACCCATAATAAATAGGCCTACGAACTTTACATTTAGAGATTAGCAGTCCTCCCTATCATAAAAGAAGTAAACTTTAGGATAGTCCTAGAGTACTTAAAAAAAAAAAAAAAAAAAAAAAAGTAGAGATTACAGAAATAATATACATTTTTTCAAACATATAATGACATGTTAATTCTGATTAAAGGAAAATGCTTTGTAGTTTACATTTATATTAAATTGCAGTTAGTTGAACTTTAGGTCAAAGTAGAAAATAAGTGCAGCATCAAGCAGTTGGTTAATAAATAGTCAAGAATATGGACTTCTTCAGTACACTTAAGTGGCTTTTTATTTCAGTAATATCATGATATTTGCAATAATTTTATATACAAAATTTGAAGTAAACTATAAGTCCACATTCACAACAGTTAAGTACAGTTCCCTTTCAGTCGGTCACATTCTACGTTACGTCAGAAAGAGAATGTCAGGCCAAGCGGAATTCCTGAGATGGGCAACCAGGAGTTGGAGACGTCAGGAGATGGTAGCAGGACCACTCCTTCCCCCGGAGGAGTGGTACAAATGAATGCGCCCAGTGGTACACAAAAGAACCTTCACTAAAAGAGCGGTTTCCTCAGCTCTTTTAGTGACCGCCGGTCCCCAAGAGGGCACGAACGACAGTTGGCGATGTGCTTCCTTGCATCTCTTGCTACCCTCTCCCCTTGCCAGTTTCCATGAAAAGCTGGCTTGAGGACGCTTTGCCTTCTCATGCCCTCTTTGCTACTTGGACTCAGACGAGTGCCCACACACTCCACCTCCACTAAGGGACACTATACCTCTCATGCCGGGGCTGTCTGCTCCACCTGTAGTTCCCTTGACCCCGCTGGATCAGTTTCTGGGAGCCTGGCTAGAGCTTCCCAGGCCATCCTGCTGGCTCATCCGGATGATCAGGCTCGGCTACGCGATTCAGTTCACCCAGCATCCCCCCCAGGTTTCGGGGTGTTCGTGCGGCGATGGTGGGCAAAGATGCTCCTGTCATGCGCGTGGGGGTCGTGGCCCTGCTGGCAAAGGGCATGATAGAGCCAGTCCCTCAAGTCGACATGAAGACCGGCTTTTACAGACCCTACTTCATAGTACCCAAGAAAACAGGTGGGTTACAGGCAAACCTGGACTTGCATACCTTGAACCAAGCCCTTCACAGACTCCCGTTCAAGATGCTAACACCCAAGCGCATTTCTGAATGCATTCTTCTGTTGGATTGTTTTGCAGCAATCAACCTGAAGAACGCATACTTTCATGTCTCCATTCTTCCTTGACACAGACTGTTTCTTTGGTTTGCTTTCGTGTGGCAGGCATTTCAGTACAAGGTTCTCCCATTCGGGTTGGCCCTGTCTCCCCGCATCTTTACGAAGGTCGTGGAGGGAGCCCTGGCTCCTCTCAGGGAACGAGGTGTCCGTATCTTTAACTACCTCAACGACTGGCTAAATTTTAGCTCTCTCTCGAGCAAGGTTGTGTGAGCACAGGGATCTGGTGCTCAGACACCTCACCCGGCTGTGTCTTCAGGTCAACTGGGAAAAGAGAAAACTCTCCCCTGTGCAGAGGATCTCTTTTCTCGGTATGGAAATAGTCGCCATGTCTGTGCGGCTTACTCACTGCTGAATTGCCTGAGACAATTCGAGGTCAAGAGAGCGGTTCCACTGAAACTTTTTCAGAGGCTCCTGGGGCGTGGCAACTGGGCACACTCCGAGTGACCATCACTCCGGCCTGCTTCCGAACCTTCACCCCATGGTTGGACCCACAGGGCTCAATCGTGCAGCCAACGAGCTCTCAAAGCAGAAGTCTCTCCCCGGGGAATGGAGACTTCACCCCCAGTTGGTTCAGCTGATTTGGGAATGTTTCGGAGACGCTCAGGTAGACCTGTTTGGATTTTCGATTGATGAAGTGTGCCTGGAATTTGGGCCGGCCAACACTCACATTGTCTTGAGACCCCGGCCTGGGTACGTGCCCAAAGTTCCCACCACTCCTATTAGGGATCAGGTGGTGAACCTGCAAGCGCTGCCCCTGGAGGAGGCAGACCCAGCCTGGCAGTGCTCTAACCGGTATGTGCGCTCCACACTCACATAGACAGAACTCAGTGCCTTAGGACCTCAGACCAGCACTTTGTCTGTTACAGAGGCCAGCGGAAGGCAAAGGCTGTCTTCAAGCAGAGGTTATCCCACTGGCTAGTGGATGCTATTGTCCTGGCTTATCAGGCTCAAGACCTGCCATGCCCCATAGGGGTAAGAACTCACTCAACTAGGAAGTAACACAGTAAGTCTCTTTGTAGCATGTGTCATTCCCTTAACAAGCCCCTTACCAGCTCTGTCACTGAAACTTCCACCCTGCGGGCTGGGTACCTCAGATTTCATGTGTATAACCACCTTTGGTTGATACCTGCCTTTGTAAGCCCTCCTACGAGCAAGCAGCCTGCTAGCATACGTCCAGCTGGAATATGCTACCCAGTGTATTCCGTGTTAGCTATAGGCCCTCACTCGTGCTGGCCTCACTACAGGGTGCTATCACTCATACGGGTCACATTCTACGTAACGGAGACATTACGCCCCCTTGCCACATCGCTGTTATGCTGAACGGCCAGGTCACTGGCTCAGCTCCTCAGTGAAGACTTGAATGTGAGTTGCTCGCGCTGCTCCTTATATACCCGCTCTGCGGGGTGGAGCTCGCAATGCAAATTCCGCAGACCAAGGTACTCGGCGTACCATTGGCTCGTTTTGTAATCACACAAAGGTGACTTGGCTCTCGGGCGAGATCCCATTTGTCAGTCTTTCTGACATAGCGTCTCCGTTCCCTCCTTTAGGGAACGAGGATTACATACATAACCGAGACGTTCTTCTTCACAATAGTTAGACCTGTTCACTATATTTGCATACTTTTATATTGTTGTGTTTAGTTAGCATTTTGGTCTTTTGCAGGTTTGCCACATTCTTGTAAAACAGAGACTACTGGATTTTTGAGATTTTCATTCAACCAAGCGGGAAGAAAATTTAATCCAGATTAACTATTAAAGTAAAAACATTTCCCAAATATTCCATTGCCATAATAGAGTACTAATAAAATGGAAATGTAACTTTTAGTTTGTTTTTTGCTTAGGAAGTTGCGTTGTCTTGGAAATTGTGTAAGGAGGGAATTTGACAACAAAAATCTGTCTTAATGAAACTAGGACATTTGAACTGATGCTGTCCAATTTCTTGTTATAGCTTTCTAAAAGAAATGGTTGGCTTGTTGAAGCATGTACAGTATAAAGTTCATATTAATGAATTACTGAACATTTGGGAGGAGTCCTGTGCACTTCCAGATCATTGAGATATATCTGAAGCCTGTAAGTCATTTCCAGGCAGTGTCTGAGTAATTATCTTCACAAAATATTGTTCTGTTTTACTTTGTGTTTTTCTACCATAAAATATAATTGTATTGGATTTCTACATATATTTGGCAGTGGCATCACTTCAAATATTGCTGAGCATCGCAAATGAAGGTTCAGGTTGAGAATGTGCTTTAAACATGAAGCCGAGGTCTACAAGGTTAACCAGTCTACGAGTACATGAAAGGAAACACACGGATTTAAACTGGTATCATTGATAGTATTGTAGATAAAAATGATCCATGTTGCTATAACATTGAGAAGAAATTCTCCTCTGCATGTACAAAGATAAACATGAATGCTTCAGGCTCTCTGTTGACATCTGTAGTTTAAATGTAAAATTGCAAGTTAAATGTAACATGTTTGGACATTTTTCAGACAATAAATCAATTGGAATTGATTAGCTATACCAAGCAAGCCAAGACTTATATCATAATATCACCTGAAAAAGCAAGCAAGCAGAAGATGACGTAGAAGACATGACGTAAACACGCAAAGTCGTCGCATATAAAATTGCTGCCATCTCACACATGCAGTGACTAGACTTGTGCCGGTATTCGGTAATGCGATATATTGTGGAGATTAATATGCACGATATTGTTAGCATGCATTTCTAAATTCCGTGAATAAATATACATTACAAATAATTCAGAATTTGGAATGTATTTTAAGAATAGTATTCCCATCAGCTAAATGCAGCCCTTACCCTGTAAACACAGTAAACTACTGAAATATTTAGACTTAAAGGGGGGGTGAAATGCTATTTCATGCATACTGAGTTTTTTACACTGTTAAAGAGTTGTATTACCATGCTAAACATGGACAAAGTTTCAAAAATTAAGTAGTACGTTTGAAGGAGTATTTTTGTTCCAAAAAAACCTCTTCCGGTTTGTCACAAGTTTCGGAAAGTTTTTTTCGAGTATGGCTCTGTGTGACGTCAGATGGAGCGGAATTTCCTTATATGGGTCCTGAGGCACTTCTGCCGGAAGAGCGCGCGCTCCCGTATAGCAGAGCACTGAGAGGCTGAGCACAGCCTGATCAGAGCGAGAGCGTCGCGAAAAGTCACAAAAGAAGTGTGTTTTTTGTTGCCAGGGCGAGACAACCCTGCACAGATTACCAAAAGAGAAACAGCATTAAGGGACCAGTGGATGGAGTTTATTTTTACAGAGCATCAACGGAGTTGTGCAAGTGTTTTTGTTTGTTCCCTGCATTTCGGATTGCACATCGTTTATTTCTTAAGGATAATTCAGTCCCAACGGAAAAGGGTCACGATCGTGTGTTGGAACCACATGCGGTGAGTAAAACTGCTTCAAATATCTCTGTGTTGTTAACTTAGCTATCAGCGCGTAAGCACATCAAGTAAACAACATGCGATGTTGTCATCAAACTGCACTTTCCACATGTACAGCTTAAAAAAAAAAAAAAAGACGACATAAAGTGGAACTTAGTCATTTCCCAAAACCGCTAAGCAAATATATACAGTTTCAGTACATACCACATAGCATACCGCCTTTGCTGATGCTGCTCTTGTTAAATTTCAGCCTCTGGATCTGTGTCACAGCTTCCACATGCTCTCAACTCAAAAGCCTACTGGCGCTCGTGATTCTTTAGCTCCGCCCACACGTCACGCCTCTAGGCGCTCATGTTTTTACGGGAAAAATCGGTACAGACTATCTTTCTCTTATAAATATAATAAAAATAAAGACTTTTTGGAGTTATGAGGGATGCAGTACTACTCTATAGGTACTCAAGATTAACAGGATATTGAGTGAAAACAAGCATTTCACCCCCCCTTTAATAGGCTATTTATCTTTAAACAATATTTTTTTCTTCTTAATCTGGACTACACATGCCCTAGATATTGTTTGAAAAGTGTTTTGATCTTTTATTGTTCATTCACACTTTACATTATGGCTTCATTAGTTAACATAAACTGCCAATGAAAAAATTACTCTGAACATTCATTAATCTTAGGTATTCCAATATTTAATAACACATTGTTAAAATGTAAAGTTGCAACTGTTTTATTTAATGATCTAACATGAAATAAGACTTGTATTTTTTAACAAAGATTAATAACTTCTATAGTAAATGTAGCTATTGCTCATGTTTTTTTTTTTACTTTTTTTTTTAATTACCATTGTGTACGAAATGTGCTATAAATAAACTTGCTTTGACTTGAATGTTAATGCATTAACTAAGGTTAACTTATGAGGTCTTATTGTAAGACCTAAGTGATACCTAAGTGATACCTATTGGTTTTTATAGTTCTTTTGCACTTTAATGTGTAAGACATTTAACTTTTCTATATTTTTCTGTATTGATTTGTTTTGAATGTTTTGTTATTTTTGTTATAAGAAAAAAAGTTATTTAACCTGTTATACTGTATTATGACCACTTTTTTAAAACAAAATTTCAATACCGTGATAATACCGCATACCTTGATAAAAGCATTATCAATTAACCACAACAGGAAAATTTGATACCGGCATATCCCTAGCAGTGACACGGGCCAAGAGAGGCTTTTACAATTTCTAACGATTACAAACAGATATATATTGGTAAATGTCAAATAGATTTCCAAGGATAAGAGTCAGATACATTCTCTTTTGAGATCCAAACACACCATTAACTGATCAACAGATTTTTTAGTTGCTCTTCGAGGTATCCATGACTAAAGCCATGGTGTGTGAAGTAAGTGTTATTACAACACTTAGCATATGTACAGCGAGTTTTCACAGAGGATTTAGATTTAAAAGCATAGCATGCATGAACTTGCAAAGTTATCTTATGCATTTTATAATGTGTTTTAATCAATGTAGTTTCTTATCTTAGTAAAAGAAACCCTTTTAAAGTCATTGTTGTATGTGTTACAAAGTGTGACAGAAGCAGAAAACACTGCAGAAATTCGCACTGAAGCTAGTTTTAATAATACAAACAGATTTAGAGTAAGTAAATAATAACTGTGCTATTATATTATTAGTTTACCATGTTATTATTTGCTTTTTTATTCCTAGTTTTCAATTTCAGACTACTGATAGCTAGCTCAAATGTTAAATGAAAATTTGTATTTGGCCAGATTTTGTGAAATTTTGTAGAAGTGACAAAAACGTGCCAGGGTTCACGTATTGAACCCGTGTTTTAGCTCCACTCAGTGGACATTTTTCATTGAAACTGTGATGAAATGTGCAGTAAGGTACGTAAAAATTATGTTGCAGAAAAGTACCCAGAAATACATATTTTTATGAGACCAGGTTGGCTAATTGTCAGTCACCTTTGACAATAGTGGTCCTGATAGAAATCGATGTTCATTAGTTAGGGTTAGGGTTAGTTTTTAATAGAAAAAATATAATATAAAATATTTAACAAGCACTTTTCTCTGAAGTAAAAAAATTGAAATTAATGAATAAAAGGACATTATTAATGTCCACTAAATTACAAGTTATAAATGAAGTTTACTTAATTGAATGCTTTGCACAGTTAAACATGAAATATATCATTTTTGCACCACTAAATTCCCCAAACGGAATTGTAGAAATTATTAGGGTACAGGTTTCCCTCAAGGTATTATGCTGTTATAATGCTGGCTTTGTCTGATGCAGTAAATGTGAGTGTACTGCTAAAAAGTGGCTGAATAAATTATAACTGAATGGACGATGTACTCTTTTTAGAGCTGCATTCCAGCACAGTTGAATTTTCTTTGCATTTTTGACACACTATTTGTCTTATTAACACTGTAAAGGTGCTTTGACACAATCTATATTGTATAAAGAGCTATATAAATAAAAATGACTTAACATTGTTCTGCCCAATTCTCTTGAATGTCAATGTAATGCTATAGCATTAATATTTGTCTTCAAAAGAATTACCAAAACAACCAAATCCATACATTTGAGTATATATCCAGCCATATTCCACAGCAGCACCATCAACAATAACTTTTTTTAAACTTCAAAAAGCAATATAAAAGTACTGTAAAGTGGCATGCTTGACTCATTCAAAGTCTTGTGAAGTCATAAAATATCTAGATTTAATTCATTGTTCACTGTAAATCTTAACTTTCACTCCAGCCTTCCATGAGAGTATGATAAAATATGAGACCTAGATTAGATTGTTTGTAATAAAAGTAATGTAATAAATCATTTTATTAACCTTGATCATGGAAGAACTGAAAATTGATGAATGCCTAGTTTCTATTGGCAAGAGCACATTTTTTAAATTTCCAGTAACTTTGGTATTTTTCTATGAGTTTTGTCATGTATTTACATGATAACTGTCATATCTGCAGTTTTCTCTGCTTCTCTGCTCTCATGTTTTGAGAGTCTTTAATCTTTTAATGAATCAGCACCTGATAAGAAAGCACAGAGGACTCTGTTTTTGTATGTGTGGTTAACCAGTGCGCTGCATAACAGAAGCAATGCAGCACTGTTGTGTTTCCTCCTACAGTACTTTCAAATCACATCATCAAAATTCATTATCGTTCAGAGATTACTAGAATGAAGGAGGACTATAAAATAAGACTTGATGATTTGAAAATGAGAAGCTAAAAACTTTTGGATTTTTGGAGATGATTTGGACATGATTGAAAATAAATAAATTGACTACTATTTTGAATCAAGAAAAGACAACCAGAACACACAACCTAGGAATTTTGGAGGTAAGTTCAAGTAGACATAATGCATTTTCACTCCTGCTGTTTAAGAGCAAAATTAACAAAATACAAATGACTGAAAATTAAATATCAGATTTAATTAATCAGTTTTAGGCCTGTAGAAGGATATGGAAAAAATCGTTAAACTAATAGAATTAGAATTAGCATTAAATAGTGTATTAAATATATGTGATCTTACAGCAATTTAATGCGGTGAAAAAAAAACTTTTCTTTCGAGATTCTTTAGAAAAAACAAATATATATATATATATATATATAATTGTACATTATTTTTTAAATGTTCCATCAATTTATTTTATTTCTTTTTTATCTGAACAATGACTAATAATGTCTGGACAATTATATAGTACAGTACTCATAAGGATTATAAAAATTATAGCATATCTTATTAGCTAAGAGCAACAAGTAAAACCACTTGATGCTCTTAACTAATAAGATATACTATAATTTACCATTTATGCCATTTTATCATACATGTAGTTTGAAATAAACGTGCTGTGTGTAATACGGTCTGAATCTGATGGAACAGTAAGCCAAGCTTGGGACTTTTTATTATGTTTTCGTTTTTTTTTTTTTTAAGCATTTTGTTTGCATTGCTCTATAAGTAGAATCTGCTTGACAAGTTTTGCTGCTGTTGCTTTTAAGTGATTAGCTATACAGTAGCTGATGAAAAATATTGTTTTAGCATGTATATACTATGGTGTCAACTCGATGGACGAATCCATCATATAGTTCACAAAATAGATCACATGTGCCATTCAACCCGGAAGGTTAATATTTGTTTCCGGATTTGTTGGTGGCGACAACAGTTCATCCTTATATTTACTAATTAATTGTTCTTATACAACATTATTAAACAGCTTGGAACAGATTGTCAACACATGGTAAGGTAAAACTATCGTTGCGTGATGACCTCGAAGTGTTTAAAAGAAAATTTGCGTTACAACATTAAATATTATGCAAACTCTAATTTCTAAAGTTCTGTTAAGATAATAATAAAATAAAGTTTTCTCATTAAATAAGGGTCAAACTTGCTGCAAATTTTCTAAAGATGCAATGCAAGACGCTGCAGCTGATGAGCTGTCATCTAGTCAAGCTCAGGTATATCCCATACACAGAATTATTTTAGGAATATGAATAATGCAAAATCTCTATAAATGCCTGTATGAATATTTCAGATTTCCATCCAATGTGAGGAGAACTCTGAGGGTCAAGATGGAATAGTTCTCTTTGACACGGAAGACTTTCCTTTAGTCAACATCCACTGTCCGACCAGTGCAGGAGATCTTCCTGAAGATTAATATAAACAGCAGTAGAGCTATGCAGATCTCGTCATCAGTTATTCGTGGGTTTTAGCTTCAGAATGCTATTGTAACTTAAGACTTTATGCATATTGGTGTAGATTAACCATTCGAGAAACATAAAATGATCTAATAAATTTGTTGTGTCCCTAATGTCTTGTGTCTCTAATAAGATCGGTCACAAACATGATCCCTGAACAATCTAATCTGTTACGTCTAATTACATCACTGTCATACATTGTCTGTAACACATTTCTTCTCCATCTTCATCTTTCAGTCATTTTCTCCTAAAGAAACTTTTAAGCCTCTTGAACATGTCCAGAATTCTCTGCACAGCCATATGTAATCCAGCACTGAGAATGCACTAATTCATGCAACCCCAGTTGAAGCAACCATACAAATAGTTTCAATTATGTTTGATGTTTAACAAGTTGTCTATATGACGCAAGGAGTGACTCATTAAACATGTAAACAAAGTTGTTGTTATTGAATAAGTCACCTATTCTGTGTCCTAAACTCCTGAAACTTTGGTGTATCGTATTTTAAAGCAGTCAATGCAATTTGGGAAAGAAATCAATAAAATCTGTATGTGTGCGAAAATATTCAGATGTAACCCCATATGTAATCAGTAGCTTTTTTAAAAATAAGCAACTGTAATTTAATTACACACTTTTTCTCAGTAACTGTAACTGATTACATTTAAATTTATTTTGTAATTAAATCACATAATTCCATTAAATGTAACTAGTTACTCCCCAACACTGTGTTTTTAGGAGTCTGACGTACAAGCCCCAGACCACTGATTTGTCTAACCTGCTTTGTTGCTGTCTGTGTTCTTACAACTTTATTTTGTAGTGACTAACAAATATGCTTCTGGAAAATGTAAATGAGTAAAAGTATACATTTTAATTAGAAAATGTAGTGGAGTAAATGTGAAAGTTGACAGATATATAAAAACTCAAGTACAGATACTCCCCAAAAATAGGCCTATTTAAGTAGGCTACTGTAACGAAGTACAGGGTCATTGCAAGGGGGTGCATGGCCCTGTGCAAAGTTGACGTGCAAAACCCTCTACAATTTTGAATGGGTGTGGGTCTGGGGGGTGGTTGCTATAGTAACTATAGTTGTTGTGCCATGCTCACTGACATGCTTGCACACAAATCACATCACGCACTGGCTCATAAGGATCCACTGCTTAATAATAATATTATTATTTCCTTTCTGTACACATATCCTTAAATACAATTTTGCCTGTTTTATTGGTGTCCCCTTCAAAACTTGCTCATGAGAAATGTTATGTTTATTGTCCACCTCAACATTTAGATGAGATTTTCACCCCTGCCATAGTGATACCAATGGCTGGGATATTTTGAAGAAAGTCTGTAACCAAATGACTGATGGACCCCATTGACTTCCATAATAGGAAAAAAAAAATACTATGGAAGTCAATGGGGACCAGCAACTGTTTAATTGCCAACCTTCTTTAAAATATCTTGTTTTGTGTTTAGCAGATGAAAGGAAATCATACAGGTTTGAACCAACTTGAGGGAGAGTAAATGAGAGAATTTTCATTTTTGGGTGAACTACCCCTTTAAAGTTTAAATGTGTACAATAACAATGTACCCATTTTGCTTATTTCCTCTTAACACTTAATTACTAATTACTAAGTGTTAAAACAGGCAATTCCGCTGAAAGCTCACCTTGTCTCACTGTCACAGCTTTCACCTGGCCATGATGAGGGGCCTGATGCTGCAGGGTCTGAAACTGAAATATATGGCTTCAAATGGTTGCTAAAATATCCTTTATCGTCATAATACCTTTTTTTAAAGTGTAGGCTAAGTACAAGTTAATTGCAGATTATTTGTCTGTTTAAAATAAATGCAGACTATAGAATCACAGGGTACACTAACCGCCAAACTAGACATTCAGTCTTTGAATTAAGTTTTAAGTCATTTTCAATCATTAAAATGTGCATTAAACTGAGAACAATCCTGTACTTAATGTAAGAGCCTGCGCGAGCTAATTTACATAACAAAGCGGTAAAAAAAAAAAAAGGCGCTAACGATCTGAGTTTTCGCCGGTGTTAGATTTTGACAATGGAGGGAAATATACAGTGTTTTCATGTAAACTTCTGACTCTGGGGAGAACTCCTCCAAGAGTAGATATTTATGTTAAAACAATGTAAGTGATCGATGATGCATTTGGAGCTCACCTTTCTTTTCAAAAAACTGAGTGAGCAACTGTTTGCCCTCATTTGCCTTTCTCTCTTTAATCTTCGTTTCTCTTAGTTTTTGAGCCCCTGATTTTCCTTTCTTCTTAAGGAAAGACATGACTCTTGCCCTGTCTTCCTAGTTCATATCACGGCTAACTCCAGCTCTTGTCTCATTATCTGATTCACCGGCACCGCAAGTCCGCAGCAGAAGCACCCAAGCACCTGAACTGCGGGTCCGTACCATTTACATTGATTCGAGAGGGGTGGTGGGGCCCTGCACAGAATGAAAATGACTTTTTTTAACACCAAACCAGTGCCTAACTACAAGTTTAGTTTTGCACAGGAACTTCTTTATTTGTACATAAATGCTATACAAATGTTAGTGCATGTATATATGTATATATAGAAAACGGAAAACCGCTGAAATTATAGGCCATCTGTCTGCTTTGGCATTTAGGGTAGAAATACTTTGAATTCTGTTTTGTTTTGTCATTTTAATAAAATAACAATGTTACAATAAAATATACACACATTTAGGAAAGGTCAGGGTATTATAGTTCTATGGGTTTTATTTCAACAAAGTTATTACATTTTGAAATTCAGAAACAGTCAAAATTACTGCCTTGGTAGTTCTAGTTTTTAAACAGAGTGTTGATACTAGGGATCTGTTGAGAGAGTTCCTTCAGCTAGCTGATGCGAGAGCAAGCGGTAGTGACCGGCCAAGACTTAGTATGGTGCTAGGCTGTTTCGTCATGTCCCTTTAAAGTAATCTATTCTTGGTTCCAAGCCTTGAGTTCTACCCCAGACCCAGGAGTCTGGCCCAAACAATTAAGTTAGGGTATGTAGCCTAGGCCTTTGATCATAAGGGATAATGTCACGGACTGCCATCTAACATCCCAGGGACAACTCCCATGGAATTGGTAGAGTTGGTACTTAGTGCTCACCATGGTTCTGGCCTGCACTTCCCTCAGCATGGTGGCATGGGAATACTGTTCCCCATAGTGACCCCTAAAGAACACCGTTCGAAGTTCCCTTGAAAGGTAACGTCTCAGGTTACTTATTAAACCATGGTTCCCTGAGTAGGGAATGAGACACTGCGTCCTCTACCTTCCTGCCATGCTTCAGATTGCCATGTGGATTTCCTTCACCGATATTACAACCAACAGCAGAGATGCATCATATACAACTTCCCTACAGGTACTGTTTACTAACAAAGTGACAGCGCCAACTACTGGCCTGGCACATGTAATACAATGTTGCAAGGGAAAAACTTGTTGTGTAAACGTAGCCTCAGTGTGTTTCACTGCTAAAGATTAAATAATAGAAAAATAAGAATTTAAATACATTTACACAGCAAGATTAAAAAAAAGAGTTAAGAATTCAATAAATCATATAAATTAATTCTTCTAATAATTATAAATCTAATGTTAAAGCTAGTGTAGCTTTATATTTATGTGGGCAAGCACTATTCATCATGACAATTCACATAGTTTCATAAAAATGGAGCCATTAGTCGTTTTTTAATGTCATTTTTATTTGAAAAAAAACAAAACAACATATTGCAGAAAAGTACATGCAAATGACAATGAATTTGCATTTTTTTTTATCCTTCTCAGTATCTAAATATCCTTCATTTGTGTTAAAGCATTGATTATTTTATTTTTTTTAAATTTATAAATCTTTACTTTGAATGTAAGCAAAACGGCCCACAATTGATCATTTTTCACATTATTTAACATTTATTTCAGAACTCAAGAGTTCAGTATTTTCTGGACAACATCTATGGAGGCTTTAATGAAAATAGCGTTGTCTCTTATATAGTTCCTTTTCCTCATCTCCTCATGGGAGAGGAACTTTGGGTAGCCGAAGCCCAGCATGGTCTCATCCAGACAACCCCCACGGACACTTCCCAGAGCTCCAGGCCGTGGTCTCTGGAAGTTCTTCCAGGTGGGATCTGGGCTGAAGGTCTCTGTGATGTGCTGAGGTTTAGTGAGCGCCGGGTCGCTCTGATCCAAGAGCGAGAAGGAAACGCAGTAAGGGAAAGGCCACTCCAGCAGCCCATCGTACTCTCCTGGCAGAACGCGAATGTAGATTGACAAGTAAGAGCCCTCGCCACTACCATTCCCATTGGGAAAGGCAGAAACTTGTAGACGGTAACCATAGTTATGGGAATAGAAGGCAGGACTAAACAACTCCAAACACCCAGAAGTCCTGCTCTTAGCTTCCTGTAGCCGCTGACTGAAGTCTGTGAGCTTCCAGAGCAGAGTGCCATCTCGACTTCCAGAGAGCTCCTCCACTGCTCGCCGGAGTTCCCTGAGCTCCAGCCTCTGGCGATTCACCAGACCACCGAGAAGAGAGAGGTGGGTGTGTGTGGCTTCCTCAAGGTGTCGCCCCACTGCAGTCTTTGGGCACTATGAGTGGAACAGATGAAGAGATGTCATGACAGAAGAGGTTATGACACATGATACATTCTGATATTCATGTCCTACTTCACAAAAAAAAAAAAAAATATATATATATATATATATATATATATATATCCAGAAACTAATTTTCTCACTTGAATATTTTAAAAGGCTTTGTTAACATGCCATAAACCAAACAGACAAAAGGTAAAGGTACAAACTGTGTACTTGACAGCTTTAATGAGAGAAAGAACTGCAAGAATACAAGATATCCAAATGACAATGAAATTCAAAAGTTTCTCTATGGAAAAAAAAATAATGCAATTTTTATTTCTGGAACCCAGCTGTTGCACGATATAGTATTTTTCCTCTTTATTTTGTTCTACAAAAAAAAAAAAAAAAAAAAAAAAAAAATGTACTGCTTGCTAGTCATCAATTAACATTTTTCTTTCTTTCTTTTTCTTTCTTGCAAAAATTTTTTTGCAACTTGGAACATATGAGTCTGAAGTCTGATTAATAATATGTACACTAAATATGCAAATTATAACTGTATTTAACATAAAATTATGTGTATATGTGCATATTTGTAAATTTCATATGCAAGTTATTGTACCATACCTGTTTGTAAATTGAAACTGTTTAATAAAGTTTGAAAAATTGGCAAGCTGTACCAAACATGGCCACTGGGTGCCACTACCAGAAATCATGACATACAAGGCTTACAATGTGACAGAATATCAGTGTGATATGTTATCTGTTTATAGTTATTAATACAATTACAAAAATGTTTTTACAAAAAAAAAAAATAGCTTCAATTATTACTTTAAGAACTGTTATATATATATATATATATATATATATATATATATATATATATATATATATATATATATATATATATATATATATATATATATATATATATATATATGTATATAACAATACACTCGTGACATTATTTGGTTCGATACACTATACTGAACTCATGATACAATATTCTTGCGATACTTAAAAAAAAACCTTAATATAGTTCAAATAAGATTTTTTTTAAATGACTTCTAAGACATATGATAACCAGTTAGTAAAATGTGCTGTTCATTAACAAGCTAAATTGGGTAGTCCATCAAAGGTTAACTTTAATAGGCTTGGACTTGGTACTGGTCTTTAATGCACAGGGCAATGGTGATACCAGAACAGAATATTGTGCTGTTTAGTAAATATTGAAATGTATTAAATAATGTATTTTACTTTTAATCTATCAATAATAATAAATAAACATGGAAACTCAAATGTGCAACCATTATTACCATATTTGATGTTAAATTAAATTAGTCCAAATTTAATTTTGTTTGAACTACAGTATATACAGTATTATATATATTGTCACCATCCACAGTCTACAGTACGCATTGCTGAATTTTTGTATTGAGGTACATTTTGACACAGTATATTGTTACACCCCTACAAAATAGTATTGAATTTAAATGTATCGGTTATCGCATAGTTATCAGTGGAAGATCATACCCTATGTTTGCAGCCAGCCTCCTTAAACGGGCAAAGTACCGTCGCAGTGCTGCATCCTTCCTTTACATGTGCCATTAACATCTCTCGAGTGATTCCTGGTGTGCCACATCTGTTAGGGCACTGCATAGGGAAGCGTGGACACTGCTGCTGATGATTCTGTGAACATAAAACACCTATGAATACACTCCCTTTACCATAAAATGAATAAATACATAAATGTAGGATGGAAGCATAAAGTCACTGACCTGAATAGTGTCATAGAGGAACTCTTTTCGGCAGTATCTGCAGGGCAGTTTGCGTTTGGGACACTCAGACACAGAGTGCTGGGCCAAGAGTCTCCGCACCATACGAGCCCCACATTTATTCTCACAGTACACACTCTCTTCTGGACAAACATCCTGGTGATTCTGAATGAGGGCAGAGAGCAACAGAAAATATTAAACATGCTTGGATGTTTTGTGTGATAAAGTATCAGAAGAGTTGTGATAATAGCTAAACATCAACGAAGAACTGCATGTGTCCGACCTCATACGCCTCCCCAGTGAACTCGTCCCCGCAGTGGTCACAGTGTAGTTTTCTCTTCACGCAGTCGTGCTGCAGGTGCTCCGGCAGTTCACGTCGCAGAAGCTTCGCAGAGCAGCGGTTCGGACATGACACCACGTTAAACTCACACACGGACAGATGGGCCTGGAGGAGCAGCGAGAAACCCAGTGTGAGATTAGGGTGCTTAATGCTATTGAAAGAAGATGTTCATCAAGACAGCATTTACAGTACTTGATCTGGGCACATATTCACAAAACATCTTAAGGCTAAAAGTAGCGCATGACCCACCGATTTAGTAGAAAATCTTAAAAATAATGGCCATGTCAGTCCTAAATGTAGGACTCAAACCTAAATTTTTGCTCAAACAGTATTCCACAAAGTGTTTAAGTGCTAAAACTAAAACTTTTGCCTGCAATCTTCCTTGGAACGTAAACATTTTAGAAACCTTTGATGATACAGAGTTTTAATAAGGTATTGTATTTGGTTTTGGAGGTTATCTCAACTATTGGCCAAAAAGTCTTACTATCAGCCATGATTATTCTACTCTGTTAATAAAAAGGCTTTTCATATGCATATTCACTAATTGTTTATGAGAAGAATACATGTAAGAGACTGACAATTAGCTGAACGTATACTTGTTTAATTAGTGACATTTGTATTTTGAAACATTTATTTGAATGTGGCGACATTATTCTGGGTTCTATATTTCTATGAATAAATCTCTGCCAGAGACCCTTCCCCTATCAGCCAATCACAGTGTGCATAGCATGCTGACATCATCCATAGCAACGAGGTCAACCCCGCCCTTTCTCTCAGCTTAAGAATTCTCTCTATTCCTCAGTCAAATTTGTCTCCGTAGCTTTGTGAAGAGGTTTTAAGAGAAAACCTTTACTGCTCTTTAGGAAAATTCTTAGTGGTAAGATAAAGTGTTTCATGAATACGGGCCCAGAAATACAGTAACATAATATTGGTGAAATATTATTGCAATTCACCCCCATGTTGAATATAAAAACATTCCTGCGATTTTTTTTTAGCAGCCAATACTCTAGCCACATGTCATATGATTCTACAGAAATCATTCTAATATGCAGATTTGGTGTTTGGTGTATGCTGCAAACAGGTTTTTCCAAGATTCTTTAGTGAATAGAAAGTACAACAGAACAGCTAAAAATAAAATATTTTTTGTAACATTTGAAATAACTTTACCGTCACTTTTGATCAATTTAATGTCTCCTTGATGAATTAAATAAACATACTAATCATAAACATATTAACAGTAGTGTATTTATACATACTGTAGTGTACTCATTTTTATACATTTGAAAAGTACTGTAACATACAATAGCCTACTAACATATGGACAGCATCTAAAATGCAAACACTTTTAAGAGACTTGAGGAGCCGTAAACAAATGTTTTCAATCCTACAAAGATGTATGTAGAAATATGTAAAAATAAAACTGAGATTTGTGTTTGTGTGCCATTTGTTCACCTGCAGGAGCTTGTTCTGTGCGGTCCAGCGGCAGCCCTCCTCACTGTGGATGCAGCGGATGGGCAGGGAAAGAATCTGCTGTTCCAGCTCCACATCTGGAAAAATCTGCAGGCAGAATGACACATTTATGAGATTTAATAGAGTAGAACATATAGGAACATTTATGAAAAGCATGGAAGTTAAACAATAAATAAAACATGAGAAAGATTGCTGTTGTTCAGTAAAGCTGTGATTACTAGCAAAACTGGGCACGGGGCATTGCTTTTAAACAATTCAACAAACAAGATATTGAAAATCATTAACCTAGACAAAGAATTGTCAGTAAGGACTATTTTTGCTCTGCTGTAGAAAATATTTCCAAATGAAGTTGCGCACAGCAGTTAGGTTTCTGAATGAATTAGGGTTGTTCAACAAATGACTTGAATGAATGATTCAATGACTGTGCACTCTTATAATGCGATTATAATGAGATTTAGGCAATATGGTGATTAAACTTTACCTCATGTAAACACTGATGAAGCACACATCGTAGTAACCATAATATGTGGTGTACGCCAATATTAATCACAATAAACAGGCTTGTAGAACACCTTAATTGCATTATTTGTGCTCTGACTCTGACATACATGGATCACATGTTTTTCCCACAGCTTCATGAATGCATGACATTCAGAATTTTTTCCATCAATCGCTTGACTCTGTCAAGGAGTCTGTTTTGTGAGTTACTTGGGCAAACACTGCCTGCAAAATCATTGCCAGATATTATACAATTTCGTTAAATTATACAATTATACAATAAATTATGACATCAGGACAACGATCATCATTTGGATGAAATCAAAAGACATTTGAAATTGTTGTGGTATGAGGGTGCACTTACTTTTGCATAATCCAGCGGCAGATGGTCCTCTGGGCACTTGAACACACCTTCACTATTAAAATTTAGCAGAGAAAAAAAAATCAGATTCCTGAAAGTTAACGATTCACATATATTCTGAAAGCTATGTTGTATATTTTGGGAAAGAATCACCAATGGTGAACATGTTGTTTAATATGTGTTTAAATTACAATGTCAACAATTAAAAGCTGGTTGTCCATTACTAGAGCATTTTTTAAATGAAGAAAATACATATTTTTGCTCTCCTACATAACGGAAAGTGACACACATGAATGTGTTAGAATTTCATTTGCATTCGGTTAATTTTCATATTACACAGTATGTAGTGGGTTGAAGAGCAGTTCACAACTGCCACCGATGGATGCCTCCATGTTATAAAGCCTAAATGATTCACAGCTGAACTGATTTGACAGGAACTTCAGAATCACCTCCCACACCACAAATGGACGAAAGGCCTTCAGGAGAACATGAGTGAATCATCCATCTGGCACAGTGACGTCCCCCAGCATACATTATACGGGGAAGCAGTGCGACCAACACAACACATATTAATAGAGCTATGTTCTTTCCATTACGTGTAACACAGAAGCACATCGTCATTTCAAAATCCTACAGGGAGTTTTCCCAAAAGTCCCAGGAAGCTTCAGAAGAAGATGCAAACTGTGATTGCTGCATTTTTTTAGGCAGATCAGAAATTTCATGCAAGTGCCATCTCAAGCTTTTCAATCAAGTGGATTTTGAATGCATTTTTCTAACTAAAAATGTTTACATTTTTTCTTTTTTATTTATAATCTTTTTTCTTTCTTCAGTTGGTCATGTCTTATCTTGTCTAGATCAACGAATAAGTCAGAACTGCAAATGACGCCCCTGAAAAAGTAGTGCATCATGCCCTTCAGCCAAATACATGCTTTATCATGTATAAAAAAAAGCTGCTATAGAAAATCACAAATGTGTGAACTATTGTATGTTTCTAACAATATTACTTTAAGGTGAAAAGGAGAGCATGTGTATTGTATCATTCTTGCTCTTAATTCTTGCTAATGGTTACATTTTAGATCACTTTATATATTGCCATACAGCTAATGTAATGTGAAGTCTATTTGAAAAACATGTGTTAGTCTGATAGAATGTGAATGGAGAAGACTGTCGATCTTTATGATAACATCCACAGGATAACACAAGACAATGAATGTAATTGTTTAACTCATTACACCTGTGAGCAACACAGCTCTGTGTTATGATTATATGGGACTGAGAAGACGAGGCATGGAATGCAAAGTATGGGTCATAACCCAAAACTGTGCAGTTGAGCAATACTACCAAATAAACTGACTCATTGCATACTTTCTTTTCACATTAATTCCTTTAAAAAAATAATCATAAAAGAATTCTGTCGTATTTTGATTGTTATTATCTTTTCAAATGTAGAAGAGAAAAACATGTCATGTAAACATTACCATGTAAAAATCTATAGAGGCACAAAGCACTACTCTGTAGCCTGAGGCATTTTGTGTCACTCTGACATCTTGCTCGGCCTGTTTGGCATTTGTTTATTACTACTCTGTCACAGAAGCAATTATTTTAAAGTGATACTTTCCACATACAATGACCAAAGCTATTAAATTATAAAAAAAAAAAAAAAAAAATACAATGGTGAATTCGCCTCTTCTATGGTTCAAATGTTTTCGATTTATTATGATCTGATCTAAAGATTGAATTTTTAAAAATGAAACTCTGCACCTCTGTAAACCCTCCTCACCCCTATCCCCAATATTTAATACATGCATAATACATTTTTGTAATATATATATATATATATATATATATATATATATATATATATATATATATATATATATTAATTAGAAGATTTGTTAGATTTTAGATGGAATAACCTTGAGAAAACTTCATGATGTTCTTGATTCAATAATATACTAGATATATAATTTATACTAATGTTCAAATATTTTGAGTTATTAAAGGGGTAGTTCATCCAAAAATTAAAATTATGTCATTAATTACTCACCCTCATGTCGTTTAAAACCTTTAAGACCTCCGTTCATCTTCTGAACACAGTTTAAGATATTTTAGATTTAGTCTGAGAGCTCTCAGTTCCTCCATTGAAACTGTGTGTACGGTATACTGTCCATGTCCAGAATGGTAAGAAAAACATCATCAAAGTAGTCCATGTGACATCAGAGGGTCAGTTAGAATTTGTTGAAGCATCGAAATACATTTTGGTCCAAAAATAGCAAAAACTACGACTTTATTCAGCATTGTCTTCTCTTCCATGTCTGTTGTGAGAGAGTTCAAAACAAAGCAGTTTGTGATATCCAGTTCACGAACGAATCATTCGATGTAACCGGATCTTCTTGAACCAGTTCACAAAATCAAACTGAATCGTTTTAAACGGTTCGCGTCTCCAATACGCATTAATCCACAAATGACTTAAGCTGTTAACTTTTTTAACATGGCTGACACTCCCTCTGAGTTCAAACAAACCAATATCCCGGAGTAATTCATGTATTCAAACAGTACACTGACTGAACTGCTGTGAAGAGAGAACTGAAGATGAACACCGAGCCGAGCCAGGTAACGAACGAAAGGTTGACTTGTTCTCGAGTCAAGAACCATTTCTGTCAGACGCATCCGATTCGTGAACCGAGGAGCTGATGATACTGCGCATGTGTGATTCAGCGTGAAGCAGACTGACACACAGAGCGTCTGAACCGAACTGTTTTTTTCTGGTGATTGATTCTTAACTGATTCTGTGCTAATGTTATGAGCGCGGGTAAATCGAAGGCTTGAATGAAGGGTAATCATCACCAACGATGTCATTACATTGAGCGCAAAAGAACCGGTGAACCATTAACAAAAGTTAACAAAAAGTTAACAAAAAGTTAACAGCCTAAGTCATTTCTGGATTAATGTGTATTTGAGAAGGGAACCGTTTAAAATGATTCAGTTCGATTTGGTGAACTGGTTCAAAAAGATCCGGTTAGATCGAATGATTCGTTTGCGAACTGGATATCACTAACTGCTTTGTTTTGAACTCTCTCACAAAAGACATGGAAGAGAAGACAATGCTGAATAAAGTCGTAGTTTTTGCTATTTTTGGACCAAAATGTATTTTCGATGCTTCAAAGAATTCTAACTGACCCTCTGATGTGACATGGACTACTTTGATTATGTTTTTCTTACCTTTCTACTAGGGCTGCACGTTCTCAAGTTTTTCATTAACCGTTAACCGAGGCCCTTAGCGGTTAATACTCGGTTAACCATAGTGTGCCATAGTAACCATAACCATAGTAATTTCCGGACATTGGCCGAAAAAAAAAAAGGAATGTCCGACAAAATTGTATCTCTCCGGTCAAATTGTCCTATTAAAACTGCCTAATAATGCCGCCCATTAACACAATCTGAATTTGAGAATAAGCCTAAAATGTATAAGGCAAAAGGTAACAAGCAGACTCCGCGGCCGCCTCGCTAAGGCTATGACTATGTTTGACACGTACAATATTTGAAAATCGATAATTATTTATTTATTTATTTAAATTACATTTATATCTGAATTTATGTCAACCTATAGACTTTCAAATATCAAAAAAAAAATTTGTACAAAATGACATATAAACATATTTTCCTATTATACTTTGCCTGGAAACGCTTCCAACAAGGCGTCGGTTCTATTTCTAGCATGCACGCGTCGAGCCGCGCCTGAGCCGCGCGTCTCACGCAGGCAGTCGGCAAGCTCTAACCTGTTAACATGGGAACCGAATTAAAAACAGACACGCCACGCAGCTGAGATGCTTTCGCCACGCATCCAGTGTGTCCTGACCGGCCTAATGATGCCCGGGTGTTGGCTGTTGAGATTACAACAACGAGGTTGTACTTGAAGTATATCTAAGCACTGTATTGCAATACTTGCATTTTGCCCCGTCACTCGTATTAGCCCGCTTCATATTAGAAAAATGACTTCTTCTTGTGGACATTACAAATGTCTGGGAGCGCTCTGGCGGTCTCTGGTGGTGCAAAAATGTATTACAACTAAATTCAATGCACGCCATTGACGTCACTTAACCGAGCAAAATGTTTTACTCGGTTACACAATTTTTAACGGTTAATCGGTTAACCGGTTAACCATGGACACCCCTACTTTCTACCTTTCTACACACAGTTTCAATGGAGGGACTGAGAGCTCTCTGTCTAAATCTAAAATATCTTAAACTGTGTTCCAAAGATAAATGGAGGTCTCACGGGTTTGGAACGACATGAGGGTGAGTTATTAATAACATAATTATGATTTTTTTTATGAACTAACCCTTTAAATGTTTATTGATGTTTATGTCTCTTTAAATGTAGTATATACTTAGAAAAAATGTTTGAAAAATTCTTAGAATTATACTTCGTTTATTACTCACTTGAACAATGATTTGTTGTGTACACCTAACACTCAAGTATTAAATATGTAAAAAGTATATTTTTGCAGCATGCTATAGTTACACCTCTTGACATTATGAAATATTATTTTTAATATGAAATAATAAGAACAAATGTGAAATTTTGAACGTGTGTTTTAATGTTTCTTTTATCTCTTTTACTTTCCTAATTTGGTGTGCAAATTAAAAATTAACTTGGCAAATATGAAAATAAACCATTAAAATGCAAGCCGCCAGAGTTTGACGTTGCTTTGATCATTCAGAGACAGGTTTAGGAGCAGCTTTACCTGAGGTACTCTTGCAGGCATGTGTCACAGAATCTGTGTCCGCAGGTGGACACCTGCACAGGGTCCCGCATCGGCTTCTCACACAGAGGACAATAAAACCTCCTCCTCGGTCGCTCCAGAAACTTTAAATCTAACCCTGGCATAATACCTGTGTGTCTATCAACTTCAGACTGCAATCTGAAAAACTGCTGGAATTAAACTTTACAAAGAATCTTAATGCAATGAAGAAGAACCACTATTAGTAGGTTGATCGCTCGTTTATCGAATAAACACTAACCACCAATCGATCTCTCATGACATTTCCGTCTTTTCAAGGTACAGCTCAGGGAAATGTTTACTCGTTCCAACTGTCGGTCTGCACTCAAGGCCGCCCACAGCAGCGAGGGGAGGAGCCAGCAGCCTCCCGCTAATAATAGTGCTTATGGGCCGTGTTATTTTACATCTTGATCATCAAGATTTAAATAAGTTTTCATTAATATCTGGAATTAGTTTTTATTTTTAAGTTTTTTATTTTTATTAAAGAGTAAAATGTAAAATGTGTGTGTGTGTGTATATATATATATATATATATATATATATATATATATATATATATATATAAACCTCAAGATTAAAGTCGTTAAATAACGAGAAAAAAAGTCATTACATTATGAGAGAGAGAAAAAAAACTTGTTTAAGTTTCATTTCAGTTTTAATTATTTTAGTACATCAAATTATTATTATTTTAATTGACTGTCTGTATAGTTTTTATATATATATTTTTTCATGTGGTATTAGATATTTTAGTGCATCAAGTTACACTAACTGAAAATGAGAATATTGCCAGTTAGGTGATTTTTATTTATAGGCTATATTTATTTATATTTTATTTTAAATTACAAACATGTTTTTATGGACTACAACCCTGAATATCTAGTAAAAAAATTTAAGTAGAATCTAAACAATGATGAATAGAAGGTATTTAGTGTCTCTTTCCTCCTCCCCCATCCACCTGTTGTACAGTGATAGCACAGCACCCTCTGTGTTAATGGTGAAATTTGATACCGCTACACCTCCCAATGCTCTCGCATTGTCTGACTCTGAGGCGTATTAATTTACCACATTTGCTGTTGATTTGCTATAAACACGGTGGGTTTACATTACATCATAACTACTGATTCTTGTCTTACTAGCGTTTAAATGTAGACATTTCAGACAGTTTCATCGAAACAGGTTTCAAGCTGCAGAACCAGTTTTACTTCCTCGTTCCACAAAGGAATATTCAGGTTGACCTTAGACTCCTTGTATCAGCAGTAAAAAGCACCGCCCTTTTTCAGCACAGCTGTGTTAAACGCCATGCTTCTTACTGTTTGAAGCATGGGAAAGATACGTTAATGCTCAGCTATTGCCACTCAAAAAACCCTGCCGAAAAGGGCTTTTGTTTGCTTTTAAAAATGATTCATTTTAGTTAATGTGTCAGCGTGCCGAAGAAAAGCAGTGCATTTATTTGGTGTCCACCACGAGAAGGAGTACACGTGAGCTTTTGTGTATTTGTGTAGGAGGGCAACAAAATGCCAGATAAGGAAAAGAATAATAAAACTCAAAAAGAAACAATAACAAACATGACAAACATCCTTCCACCTGCTACAGTCAGTGAGATGCCAGAAGCTACACAATTACAACAGAAAAACCACATGCAGCTGTGTAAAAACAAGTTTATTGTTGCATTAAAAATTATTTCTTTATGTCATAAAAGTCTTTCTGTATCTATGGAATTATTATAAGACACATAGAGTATGTTTGGGCTAAAGGGAATGTGGAAACTGTGGATCCATCCACATGAAATGTTCTCATGTGTATTGTAGGAATATTTGCAGAATCATATTACATACATTGTAGTTGGTCTGCTTTTTAAATGAATAGTTCACCATAATTTTGTCACTTACACTGTTGTATGTCAGATCCATTGTATGAAAAAAGAGCAGCATAACTACCTTTCAAAATTTCTTCATCTTGTCTCATAGAAAAAAGAAATACAAACAGGTTTGAGAAATCATGATATAGTATAGTCATGATATAGTATTATAGTATAATATTCATTTTAATTCAAAATAACTACATATTTTGTATTTCTGACAATAGCACTTTCTTCAAATGAAACAATTCTTCATAAACCTCACTGAACCTTATTCTGTAACTGCAGTGTAAACTTGTTAATGATTCACAAAACTCACATTTAGATTCTGTTTGAAATGTGCATTTCTTCAAAATGCTGGACTTGTTATTCAAAATAGCAAAAGATTATAAGTTATTTTTTTATATTGCATAAAAAATCTAAATCATTTGATTCTGAGAAACCTTCATTTTCTTCTTTAAAAAACATCCCAGACACGAAGGACAGGATGGCAAGGCTCTTTGAGCTTGATTTAAAAAAGTGTATTCTAAAATAGACACTAATTAAAGTGCACTAGATATCAAAATAATTTGAATTAAAATTACATGTTGGTTTAAATGACAAAAATGCAGCATTGTCATAATGATTAAAATTAATCATTAAGTTATGATTATAAAACTAAGGCAAATGAGGGAAGCAGCACTTCAGCAGGGGTCAGCCGACCTTCTGTCCAAGGTTTCTCTGTGGCTGTGTTATTCTTCATATTATTCACAATCTTAGTCAGTAAAGTATCTCTGTTAAAGAAAAAATTATAATTAGTAATTGTGAATTAGTAATTTGTTTAAAAAAATAACTTTAAATTGTTTATATCTGATTGGATGAGCCGTGCACACTTTTCTGATATTGTATTTAATTGTATTTGAGTTGCACATGATTTTTAATATTACATAATAAAAAAAAAATAATATCATAAAATGTTTATAATACAAAAAATAAAATAATATTAAATATGAAACTATTTTAAATCATGTTTATACAGTATATTCATATATAATTTATATAGTATGTTAATAAAATATATTTATTGGTGGAAGAATTGACTATTTTGACTTTTAATATTAATACAGTTTGTTAACTAAACATTGGCATTTTCAATCATACTAGAATTTCTGTTTTTATATTTAAAAAATTTTTTTCTTATCAGTATATTTTATATGTATAATAATCTATTCTAATCTAATATGTTAACCATGTTTACATCTGAATCATGTTTATTATATAATAATATAATAATAAATAAAAACCATCTAGTAGTATTTTGATTTAAATTATTTTTAGTAATAATGTATTTAAATTTGTATACATTTATACATGTATAATAATATCATTTATATTAAATATAAATATAAAAGTAATATCCATTCTACATTTTAAAATATGTATATTATATATATAAATACTCTATAAACTTCTGTATTTATCACAAAACAAATGCATAAAATGCTCAATAATTTCATACGGTTAAAATGAATATACATCAGATGTTATGTTTCAGAAATCTTATTTCACATGGGTAGAATAATCTGTTACCTGTAAAATAACTGCAACAAAGATGGCCATCAGAGCCAGCAGCACCATGCGGCCCAGGCTGCCGAAGTCGACATGTTTGAGGATGAAAAAGCGTGCCCAGCCCAGCTTATCTTCTGTATGTGGTGGGTAACGCATCTTATTCATCCCCTCCATCTTCAACTTTTTGATTAGACAGCTGCGCAAGTGGCTCATGTTATCAAAGCCATACTTGCCATGATAGTGGCCCATCCCACTGTTACCTGCAGGGGGAGCCGAAGAGCTGAGATTCAGCACAGTCCACACAACACTTCTGCAGATTCTCTCACTGACATCTTTGACTGGTCAACATTACTGTTCTATTTATGTAAAAGAAAAAGGTTTCATTAAAAGAACTCACCAACTCCACCAAAAGGCAAAGAGCTTACTGAGAAGTGCATCAAACAGTCATTGGCCACCACTCCACCACTAGAGGTCTCCGCAATCATATGCTTGATCAGCTATGATGAAAGGATAGTTTTGTACAGTTGTCTAAAGTAAAATTTTTATCTTTTTATATATTACGAACAAATAATCAGTTTAAACCTTGTTGTCTGAAGAAAAGATGTACAAGGCAAGGGGTTTCTCTCTCTGGTTGATGAATTTGATGGCTTCATCTGCACTGCTAACTGTCAGGATGGGCAACAGAGGCCCGAAGATCTCCTCCTGCATCACCTTGGCATCCGGTTTCACGTCCCTTAAAATGGTTGGACCTGTCAGGAAATACATTTTGAATACAACAGAGAATTACAAATGTGATTACGCTGTTATTAAACAATAAATTGATTTCATTAGCATCTAAACTGGTGCTTTTAATGGCTTTTAGAATTAGTCATTTCTACCAATGTAGCACTCCGACTCGTCGTTTTCACCGCCCACAGCGATGGTGCTGCCCTCCAACAACGCCATCAGTCTCTTAAAGTGGCGCTGATTGATGATGCGTCCATAATCCAGACATTTTTTGGGATCGTCGGTATAGAAATCCTGATCATCACAAAAGAAAGTATGTATTAGCTAATATGACATTTTACATTCATAGGTTGATACCAGGCCCAAACTGTCATTCACAAATAACATACATTAATATTCTTCTTGATCTCTTCAATCACTCTGTCTTGCATACTGGGGTTACAGAGTATATAGTCCGGAGCAATGCAGGTCTGACCACAGTTTAAGTACTTCCCCCACGCAATACGCCTGTAAAGTCACAGAGAACATGTATTAAAAATCATTTTACAGCTTCACAAACGAATGATTTGTTCTCAATTGACTGACCGGCAGGCAATGGCGAGGTCACAGTTGGTGTCTATGTAGCACGGGCTCTTTCCGCCGAGCTCCAGAGTGGTAGGGGTTAAGTGTTTAGCAGCGGCCTCCATGATGATTTTAGCCACTGTGCCGTTTCCAGTGTAGAAGATGTGATCAAACCGCTGCTTGAGCAGCTCTTGGGTCTCTGTCACCCCACCGGTGACAACTGGATACAGCTCCTGAGATCAACCCAAACTGTTAGTGATATTACTTAAAGGCATCATAAACCGAGAAATAACATTTCTCTTGATCTTTAGACATGCAAAGAAAATGCCTTTTAAAAATGTCTTATTATTTCTTATTATAATTTCTTGTAAATTCAAAAACAACTTTTAATGAAAAAACAAACCAAGTGGCCAAAAAGACTCGTTTTGAAATTTGTCACATTATGATGTCACCAAAAGACCACCTCTGCAGTAGATCAATGCCTACTTCTACATCTTTAGCCCGCCCACTGACTGGCACATGTAGTAGGAGGAGAGGAAATACTAGAGAGATGCAATCACAGGATTACTCCATCAACAAAACCACTGAGATGCCTGCATTTCTCTTTCACGCTAGAAACATTGTGAACACTTGAAGTACGTCAGAAATATGGGAGAACGGGACATCTGTTTACTGTTGGGGTTTTGTTGTATCAATCTGTGCCACATCCAGTGAAGACAGAATCACTGACTATAATGGGCTCTCTTGTCTTTAGTCAGGTTGCACTGCTCGCATCCATTGTAAACACGGTGTAACATTAGGAAAAAGCTCCAGATCGCCTCAGTGAAACACTGTCTGTTTGCTTCAATTTACTGTGGATTCATTTTTAAACAAAACTGTATTTTCAAAGAGACTAAAAGAAATATGATGCAGAGCTAAGCCTGACTACATTGGATCCAAGTGTGAGTACATGTGTTTTTAACACTATTGCATTGTTTTTTCCAGATTGTTTGATATATACTGAGTATTTATGTTTTAACCGAGCGGCAACCTTCCGGTCTCTCTCGTGAAGCCAACACAGAAGTGACTAAAACTGCAAATGATTGATTGGCCGCTAGAGGCTGGCTCTGAAAGGGATTCAGTCCCATAGACTCCTCATGTTAAAATGCCCAACTTTACAGCAGTAAAAAACATGTTTACAGCCTGGTACAAAAAGTGGTCTCAGTCTATATACTGTGAGGGGGGGTGATTTTTTTTATAACTCCGTTTAAATTATATTAAGCCTTAAAGATCTGCATAATTAAGGGCGTGGCCACTTGAGTGACAGGTGAATTGCTGCTGCTGTCACCTCCGTCGAGCTAAGTGGGCGTGGTTTGAGGAACCAGCTCCCGCCATTTTTCAATTATCCGAAAGTGACGTGTGGGATGTGCTGCCAAGACGGCGAAATCTACAGTTGATGTAACGGACACTACATCCATGTTTTTATACAATCCATGGTTTTAACCTAAATGACCCATGTATTTTCAGAGTCTGTCACAGCAGTATCCTTCTATTATGTTAATATGCAGTTCATTATCCTTTACCCATTACCAATAACCCATTTAATATATAAGTCATATTAGGGCTTTTCATACTTGAAATAGTTAACCTGGGTCATTTTACAATGAATGGTTTAATAACCTTTAAAAGTGGTGCTAGCCCTGCTTCAAAATTACCACTCTAAAATGTACCTTTGATTGGGGTTAATCATTGGGTTTAGAATGAAAATAACCCAAAGTTAAGCACAGTGTGAAAATCCCTTTTGTGCTTATTCATAAAATTATGATTAAAGGAAATCTCACTTTGTCCAGGTAAAGCGGTAAGAGATCCTCCATTACTTTGGAAGTGTGAGAACTGACTTCAGATGGCTTGATTACAGCTGCATTGCCTGCCAACACAGCATTCCTTGTTATATGACAAATACTAAATAATTACAGTAATTCTTTATCACTAGTAAAACCCTAGCTCTTTAAAAATAGTGTAGATGTATAGCTCAAATAAAAAAATTATTTAACCATTAAACACTTTTTAATTGCTTTTGTCTCTGGTGTTGAATACTCTTATTAAATGCACTTGCAAATATACTGTATGGACAACTTGAATTTGAAAACATTCCTAAAGATAGATAACAGACAGATGGAAAAGCTAGTGATTTTGAGTGCGTTTAAATCAGTCGCTGCATTTTTAAATTCAGGATTTTCAAATAAAGTTCAAATAATAAATAACAAACAAATTAATTTAATTGTCTATGCCTTATGTCATATAAATGCCTTCCTGAACTTTACCACAAAATTCTACAATATCTCTGGTAATTCTTTATGCAAGTGTACTTTGGTCTGTTAGCACAGGGCAGTGTCGCATAGGTAGGACAAAGTTCAGCCCAGTGTTATTTTAGTATCATTAAGTATCAATAATTCAAACCTGAAAATAAACAGAATATTTTCAATTTAAAAAAACGTATGATTTAAATAAGTAAGAAACGTTTGAACTATTTGTGGGCGCTTATAAAATTGAATTAGTTGTGAATAAAATGATCAGTAGCTTTTGCAGAAGTTTATGGAGCTCATACAGCTTGACTGTTGCTATTATTAAAGTAAAATGGTCATTAAAATTATTAATGAAAAGCATTAAATTAAAATAATGCCATAGCTGTGGTTTAAGACCACATAGGGCTTCTACATATGCTTATTGTTTACATAAAGAATTCATAAGCTTTAGTTATAATATTTTGCACATTTCATGTAAATTGTTTCAGATGGTCTTCACTAGACCTCCATTACCTGCTGCTATAGCTCCTATGAGGGGCCCGATGGTGACTGCCCAAGGATAGTTCCAGGCCCCAATGACCAGCACTACTCCCAGAGGCTCAGGCTGGATGTAGACCTGGTCTGAGATGGTCATCATGCTCTTGCTCACGGGCCGAGGAGCTGCCCATTCTTTCAGATATTTCACAGCCAGGTTAATCTCACTTTCCAGACCTAGAGTCTCATACAAAGGAGTTCCACATTCACTCTGTCACCAGATAAATAAGACACAGATCAGTTACATAAGCAAACAATGTTTAGAAATGAACGATACACCAGCTGACGGGACACAAACCCTTCCAAGATCCTTTTTGAGACCCTCTGCGATTTCATTTTGCCGTTCCCTGACAAAACGCAACAGATTTTTTAGCTGGGTAATGCGATAGTCCAGTGATTTGCTCCGGCCGGTGAGGAAGGCCTTCCTGGCACGATCCACTGCTTTCTGCTCTCGAGACATACTGTGAAAGGGGAAGTCATTCATTTCACTCAATTTATACTTCTGTCACATTTAAGGAAACCTCACGCAATGATCTCATAAATTATAAGTGAGAGCAGAGTATAAGTCCTTGGTCTCAAACTCAATTCCTGCAGGGCCACAGCTCTGCACAGTTTTACTCCAACCCTAATCAAACACACATGATCCAACTAAGCAAGGTCTTCAGGATTACTAGAAACTACCAAGCAGGTGTGATTTGGAGCTGGTTGGAGCTAAACTCTGCAGAGCTGTGGCCCTCCAGGAATTGATTTTGAGACCACTTGTATAAGAGCTGTAATGGACTGACATTTGGCTCTTTAAAAAGTGGATGATGGCAAACAAATCTTTTCAAAACTGTTTCTCGGAAATCATATGACAGCTCATGACCTAAAACTTTGCATTACAACATCAACAATCAACATACAACAATGAGTCTGCACTTTAAAAATGTTTTTTAACATCATGTTATTTATAATCATGTTATTCTGAATGTCAGCTTTTTTTAATCATCATGAGCAATTCAATTCAATGTAATTTGAAAAGTGCAATGATCTTATTGCAGTAGGTTTTAAATTCAACACCCAACTTTTAACTGTTATTTTTAATTTAGAGGGTACATTTTGTAACAAATGATCAAAATAATTAATTTATATAATAGTAATAATAATTATTTTGTATTATTACATTTAATAAAAATAATATAATGTAATTATTGCTGAAGTAGTTCATACACTCTTGTACATAGCATACTAATTACTAGTATATAATAGCTAATAAATATCTAGTAACAAACAGTTACTAATTAAATGATTAAATAACTACTAATAAAATAAAAATAATAGTAAGGAAAAAATACAGTCACGTGACAGTTTTGATTTCAGTTTGGCAGTAGTTCACAGTAGTTTAGAAATTATGCAACGCACACTTAGCGGACTATGAGACTGTCATAGTCATACAGTCATATAGTCATACAGTGCATGCAGAAACACAATGAAAGTATACGTATTTGGCGTCCATACGGGTGATAGGTCGCATCTCTCTCCTGAACGCGATTATATAGCCTAATTAATATTCTTAGTGTCTCATAGCCTTGCGCAGTTGCAATTACACGTTTATAACAGGTTGGAATCTCAGAAGAAATGAGATGAAACGGGTTCAGCTCTTGCTTTTGTTGCACGACATCGCTGCTGTCGGAGGCTTGTTACTAAACAATCGATTAATACGCTTTAGAAAGTAACAACAAAAAGCCTTAGTTCCGTACATTACCTTTGGTTATTTCACAGTGTGTCCACGCCTTTCGTTGTATATATTGTGAGGCGTTCAGATGAAGCGTCCAGATCAGATAGCGCAGTCAAGCTGAAAGATCGTAAACATTAAACAATATTGTTCCGTTAACAGTAGATACGTAAGCGGAGGGGGCGGAGTCTCTCCAATGGGCGTGGCCACAAAGCTTCAAAGCCAGCCCTGAGGCAGTGTATTTAGGTACATAAACACACTGACAGAGGACTACAGCAGGCTACGTTGCATTTGGGTAAATGCAACAGATGTAATACTTTCAGAATCATACTTCTTTTAATGCTAAATTAGAGAGAACATGTCATGTATTTTACTTATATATATATAAATATATAGAGAGAGAGAGTTTAAAGTGTATTTAAAACATAGCTTATAAATACTCCATGCTATTTATTCTTGGCTCACTGCTAGCGATGGGAAAGTTAATATTTAACCCAACAGAGAATGGCAAACAATTAGGCAACTATAAGGTCATAGAAATTGTTTAAAGATTTTTTTAAATCAATATTTCAAATGTGTTAAAAAAAATGTATAGCACAGAGACAGGAAAGCGGTATTAAGAACTTTAAGTGAATGACTGTAGTCATACAGGATCAGGCAGACAAATATACAATGTGCACAAATGTACAGATAAGAAATGCAAATGAATTCAAATTACCTGGGAATGTATTTGTTTTTATTGTACACGTAGACTTTAACTTATTAAACTGCTCAGCTCTTCACCAGCCATTGAAAACAGTTCTTCAGCATCTGTGCACAATCAATCATAGCTCCTTCTCTTTCAGGTGGATCTCTGTGGCATCATTTTGGCTTTGTACCAGAAATTCTTCACAGTAGCACTATACCTCTAAAGTATGAAAACTGGCCGAACTCCTTGAAATATTACCCCAAACTGGCAGAATAAATGGTAGATGTTTCCACATCAAACAAAAAGACGGCCTCAGGTGTTTGCAGACTGTGAATGGAGAGGAACACAGCTGCGATGACACGTCATTAGCACCATTGTGACAGTACTGTGCCCCAGGAGTGAGAAAAAACAGAGGATCCATTGGAAAGAAAATGTATGAATGCAAACACACACATTCCCACATACCAGGCATACAGTATATGCACTCATTTAGAGTAGAGACACACACACATATTACTTTGTGGCTCATTACTTTTTTTTAAGCCTATGGAAGCATTAGAATTCCGAAATGAATTGCAGAACACAAAAGAAGATATTTCAAAGAATGGTAGCCTTTGACTTCCATTGTATTTTTTTTCCACAATAAGGATTTCAATGGCTACCTCAAACTGTTTGGTTAGCAGTATTCTTCCATATATCTTCCTTTATGTTCAGCAGTAGAAAGAAACCAGTGTGGGGGTGATAATGCAAATAATGTATGTAATCAGATTACTTTTAGTAGAGTAAGACATTACTTTTAAATTTACAACAAAATATCGGAGTTACTTTTTCAAACAAGTAACACAATTAATTTGTGTTTATTTATTAACTGACATCTCTTTTATCCCCGTGTTGAGAGAAATTTGGAGAGAGGTGCAGAGGCAGTTCTTCCAGTCTGAGTGAAAGGGTGTGAAAGGGCCCTTACATTTGCCAAAAATATAACTTTTGGGTATTTTGTTATTTAAAAAAAAAATTGAACAAGCCCAGTCCAGGTGACAAAAAGTAATGCGCCAAGTTACTTTCCATGAAAAGTGACAAAGTAACACAATTAGTTACTTTTTATGGAGTAATGCAATAGTCTAATGCATTACTTTTAAAAGTAACTTTCCCCAATACTGAAAGAAACTAATACAGGTTTGGATTAACATGAGTTATATGTAAATAAATTGTAAATGATTAACAAATGTATAATATATATATATTTTGGTGAACCATCCATTTAAGATAAATGCACATTTACTGTAACATATGTAGATATACGTTTAGCATGTGCAGGGTGATGATGCTTCAGTCAAATGTATTATTAAGGGAAATAAATTTTGTTCAATTTGTATTTTGACAATTTAGTTAATAATCGAATAACCGATGAAAGACATTAGAATCCCAGTAAAATTATAAGGTACATTTATTATATGACTTATGTATAGGCATATTAATATTTACATATTTAATTCCCCATATTTTAAGTGAAGATGTGCTATAACAGTAATAATATAAATGCAAATTAAATTAAAAGTTCTAATTCACTCAGTACATTTATAGGTGTTCATGAAAATATAGGTCTGAAAGGTAATCTGTTGAAAAAATTAATAATAACCCAACTTATTACAATAAGTATTACATTTTAAAATATGTCATACTGTATATGTAAAATATATATAATATATAAAATATCACTCTGTCCCAGTTCAGAAAAAAACCCTTTTGATATTAAACATAATACAGTCTCATAGATCACTATTTTCAATTTAATTTACATTATTTATCCTCAAAACTGTTTCAACTGACTAAATCTCACAAATGTTGATGAAAAAAAAAATAGCATCGTCATTCATCAAAAGTGCTGATATGAGATTTTGTGCCATTTATTATTGGAAGGAGAAACAAACTTAAGGTGAGGGGGTTCATCTTCACCCAGGGGGTTTCTTACCCCTCTTACTCCAGTTAAAGTTAGTGAATGTTAATGTGAAATTATGTTGAGCGTGATGTGACTTGCTGCTATCAGCATTCTTCAGAGGACCTCGTTATCACAGAGACTTTACCCATTCAGAACAGCCCTCTAATAAAAGTGAGCTCTTTTTTGTTAGATGATATCACTTGCTTGTACTTGCTTACATGTCAAAGCTCAAGAAAAGTGCTTCAGGGACAACAAGAGAAAATAATATTTATTCCAACATCTTCAACGTTTGAAGGAAAAGGGGTGTTTAAAATGCAGAGATGTTACACTTCCACATAACCAGTGTAAAAAAAAAAAACTCCTGCAAATCCAACACTTCACATGCTTTCATTACTGTATTGGGTTGTTGTGCAGCTTTTGTCTATGTATGACATGTACAGAACAGAAGTGTATGGCATTTAGCCGTTGGAGTGGTGTTCACTCATAACTCAATACTCTCACACACTAGTCACCTCTAGTGGTCATACCTCCATACTGCTGCTCTATGAGTGCTACACTCATGTGTGCCACTAGAGGATGCTATTGTCACCGGGATGTGAAATCAGATGAACTTCCTCATCCTTATTTTTATAACTAAGTTGGCATTTAACCTACCAGCTTTTTAAAAATGCTTTAAGATACAACTGCAGCACATTTACGTTCTTTGAGGCATGCATTATTCTTTGAATGTTTCTCAAATTCAGGTAACAAATACTTTTTAAAATTTTGTTTCTTAAAGTTGATCCCTCATTAAATTATACAATATTATATAATATAACCATCTTTCTGCTTGAATTCAGGTATGCAGTTTACATCTCTGTAAATGTGTTTCATACATTAAATGTTACATATCTGTTACATTTTCAAAGTAAATAAAAACATTAATTTACTGTAGAATAAACAGGTTGCATAATAGCATAAACTGAGATATTTGAAGATTAGAACATTTTTAAAAGCTTTTCTTTTTTTTTTCTTTTTCACCAAATATTGGTTATTACAAATTGCTGATCATTGTGTTTAACCAGATACTCATCTTACAATGTATTACAGTACTACTAATACAGTACAATACAGTGCAAGTTAAGAAAATAACACAATACTGATTGCATAGTTTATTATTCAGTATTTTCATACTTATAACAACAACAACAGTTCATAAGTTCAATTGAGATCATTATATCATACTGAATCACAGTAATAAGAAGTTTTATCCTAATGCATGCAAAACTATAGTCAGAGATTACTGTAATGTAACTGTTACAGCTGGCTGGAGCAAGGGAACAAGGAAACATGGACATTTCACAAAATGAGAGTCTTTAACGATCGGACAGGGAGACACTGAGCAAGTAAACATTCATTTAGCCTATATTAAACTTAACAAAGGCAGACAGGTGTGGGGAATTAACTAATAATGAGATGAGAATCACTAAACATCACTAAATAAGGGAACGCGGGAACAGAAACGGGCAAAATACATCGAAACGGGTCCATGATCCTGACATTAACACATCAGGAATACTTAGAGAACTATAATATTGATGGTAAAGACTGATCCTCATAAATGGCATGTAATTAAGCAAGAAAATTATCAATAACAAATCTTTATTATTAACTCAATATGGAAACCATGTTTCTTATCTTTTTTCTGACATGTCCTTTTCTTTACATCCCAGCCAATATTTGCCAATGGATCTTGGGTAAGGAGGGTTTACATGGTCAATCCGTTTAGTCTGTAGGTCCACCCTGTAATATTTATCTAGTGGAGGAATACCACAAAATTAACATGAATATTGAAAAAATACAAATACAATATATTAATATAAAACACACTAAACTTTGGTGTCAGTAAGAGTGTTGACCCAAGGCTGCATTTATTTGACTCTGCATTTAATTTCACTTAAACAGTAATATTGTGAAATGTTTTATTGTTAAAGTTTATTCAAGATAAATAAATTCAAAAAGACTTGACTTGATGCTCAGGAGACAATTCCTATTATTATCTATGTTTATTATTATCATTGTGTGCTGCTTAATAATTCTATAGAAACTGTGATACATTGTATTTTAGCTTCTTTCATGAATAGAACCATCAAAAGAACAGCATTAAAAAAAACATATTTTCTATTTTTTTTTTTTTTATAACAAGGTGTCAATCTTTAAAACAATTTTCAAACGGGAGCTCTACGCTTCGTCCCCTAGAGGGCGCTTTTTGTAAATATCTTTGGCATGACCTGTGTGTGAAGCACGAGTCTAAACACGACATAAGTGAACTTCACATTGGCAGTCGGCAGTGTAAAAAGGCACCTGTAAAATACGTTATACGTTTCTTGTCTTCAGGGAGAACGTTTTTGTGGGTGTATCTAATCAATGCAACTATGGCAAACACCAGCACTGCAAACTTTAAAATGTCTGTTCATCCACGTCAGCATTTCTTGACACCTGATGACAGGCATATTATGTGCTTTATGTGCATGCATGAAGAGCATGCACTCTCAGTCCTTGGGGGCTGTTTGCATGCATTGTGAGCACTTTTCTATGACACACATTTGCATTTTTTCTTGCCCTGAAGCTGGACCTTGATGAAGACATCTGTAAGTTGTAGGCTTGGTCATCTACAGCAAGTATCGTCAGGCCTCCGCTTACCAAAGCTTCACTAGGATGGGGTGTACTGTAGTTAGGCAGAATCTGTGAGATGTCCTGAGCGTGGGATATACTTAGGACTCCTCTCATTTTAGAGAGTCGTCATGCTAAGGCCTCTACTCCTAGAGCTCGACCATCTACTGAGAGTGTCTGTAAGCCTCCTCTCACTATAGAGAGTTATCTCATTGAGGCTTCCGCTTGCCAGAACTCTGCTAGGACAGCATCTGTAAGTGATAGGCTCTTTGTCAGCCTCCTTACAAGTCCTGTTCGTGGGGTGTAGTTACACCTCCTCTTATTTCAGAGAATCATCATGTAGAGGCCTCTGCTCCTAGAGCTTGGCCATCTCCTGCGAGTGTCATCTGGGCCTCCTATCGCTACAGAGAGTTAACTTCATTGAGGTATACATAACTTTGCAGGTTGTAGGCTCTCTGTGAGCCTCCTTCCAAGGTTTCCTATGCGTGGGTTGTAGTAGGTCTCCTCTCGTTTTAGAGAGTTGTCATGCTGAGGCCTCTTCTCCTAGAGAACTCGGCCAGGTATTGGCTAAGAGGAATGGAGTGTTACTAGACTGCCTCTGATTTGAAAGGTGTTGCTTTTAGGCCTAACTTTGTACAGCTTGACGTGCCAGCTGGCTCTGAGTGCTAGGCTCTCTGTGAGCCTTCTTGGTTGCTGGCCTCAATACGAGCGTAATTAGGCTTCGGTCTATGGCCTTGCTTGAACAGGAGTGAGGACTTGGTTCAGCAATTTAGGCACTCATCCGTTCAGCATGGTGGCATGGGTATTCTGTTTCCTAAAAGCACCCCCTCTAGGGTAAAGTTCCCATTCGAAAGGAAACGTCTCAGGTTACGCATGTAACCATGGTTTCCTGAGAAGGGGATAAGATTCTGTGTCCCCTTTCCATGTTTCAGGAATTCCTGCACGCCTTCTTCAGACAAGAAGTAGATGATTTATTTTGCAGGTGCCCTTTTATACTCATGCTTCAGACACTGGTCATCTTGAAGACATTCCCAAAAGGCACCCTCTCATGGATGCAGGATTTCATTCCCTTTTTCATGGAAGCATTGTTACATGTGTAATCTGAGACATTTTTCATGAATATGACATTTTTGCCAAATCTGGCCCAGCTTCTCAAAATATAAATTCATAATCCTAGACTTACCACAGTGAGTCAGGGTAAGACAAGAACACAGTTTAAAAAAACCTGTGATTGATTTACCTTAAAAAAGAGAATCAACAGAACATTATCTTTGTTGAAGTACCTTTCTTAAAGAAGTAGACATTCTGCACAGGTGTGGCCTTTTCTTGGACAATCTCCGTATCTATATAGTCATCCGGGTCATAGCTCATGTCAAACCAAAATGGACGTCTTCCACGCCCCTTTTTCTGTTTTTTACCACGCTTCTCAGCTCCATAATACCTATAACACATATTTATGCATACCGTATAATCTATAAATCTACTATACATTTACAAGGTATACATCTATGCAAAAGTTCTCTCAACAAACCTCAGTAATAAACAAACCTTTCCTCATAGTCCAAACCAAAGTCTTCCCAGAACAGTGAGCGGCTCACTCTGTCTCCGCGACCCCTGGTCTTCTTTCTCCGTCCGGTTCGGCCCCTGCTCAGGCTGGTGGCTGGAGATGGTGAGGGACCAGGGCTGACGTACAGTCGGCCAACCATTGCTGCATCTATGGGAGGTTTGATGCCAATCCAGTCTTTGGAAATGAAACGCGGCCCTTTGTGATGCCCTTGAACTGGATGGACAGGCAATAATTTATTACATTTATTGAAACCTAGGCTTGAACAACATATGGACACAAACTTACTGTCTTGAAATAGCAGAGCAAACAAATTATCCAAGTCACAGTACAGGTTTGTATAACGTGTGAAGGCAACAGAGGGTGAGGATTTGGTCATGCGAGCACATTCTTCATGGGAAGGCTGGTGTTTGAACTCATATTGGTAGTACTGGTCCCCTGTGTGAACAAAGAAAACATTTAATATTAAATAAATGTATTTCATAAGGTGCATAACCATATTTTTGACATATAGAGTGCTGCAGATGTATTTTTTAGTCCAACCCAAAAGTTAGTATCACTCCAATTCCCTCAAAAATCTCTGAAACCAACAACAGTTTAAAGGGTTAGTTCATCCAAAGATGAAAATGATGTCATTAATGAGTCACTCTCATGTCGTTCCAAAGCCGTGAGACCTGGGAACACAGTCAGTTAGAATTTGTTGAAGCATCGAAGATACATTTTGGTCCAAAATTGGTCCATTTTGATGCTTTAAAAATGTTTAACTGACCCTCTGATGTCACATGGACTACTTTGAAGATGTTTTTCTTACATTTCTGGACATGGACAGTATACCGTACACACAGTTTCAATGGAGGGACTGAGAGCTCTCGAGCTAAATCTAAAATATCTTAAACTGTTTTCCGAAGATGAACGGAGGTCTTACGGGTTTGGAACGACATGAGGGTGAATCATTAATGACATAATTTTCATTTTTGGATGAACTAACTCTTTAAGGCTATCTCTGTACTCCTATTTAACCACTTGTTAGTAAAATAGGGGTATTACTGATTTTAAAACAACTTGAAACTATCTCAAGCTTATGTTAACCACAAACCTTATTTCAGGAATTTGACTAAAAACCTGTTCATAAAAACTATTGATTTCAGGACAATTTTACCGGAAGTGCATAAATGCTAACTTCTTTTTGATTTTGGACCATAAAAATATATCATCCTTGCAGCAATCTATTTTGACCTTTATTACCTTTAAAAAAATACACTTTTTCTCTCCCATGGTGGCCTGGAGCCGGGATTGCAAATGCAGCATCAATATCATCTGGAATCTTCTCAAAGCCCACGGATATGTCTCTTGGATAATCTTCATCCAAGACATCTCCATCAAAACGCCAGTACTTGTTACCCTGTGATTCAGCATGCAGTAGTTTAAAATATTTTAGGTATGTATAGGTCAGTCATATGTGTGTCCATGATAAATAAATATAAATCTGTGACATCATTTCCTATTTGTTTAGTTTTTTTTTTCTGCATGTTGGTTTCATAAGTGGCTTTATACTCAAAAAAATCTCTAAATTATCTTTAATGATAGACACACTCATCATATATGAGGTGTATTTATTTATTTTTTAATAGATCCGGATTTAAAAATAATTGTTAGGTCAATCAACCCTTAAAGGCAAAGTTCACAAATAAAAATTCTGTCATTAATTATGACAGAATTAAAATTTTTGAATGAACTATAGCTTTAATATTTAACCTGATGTAAACAGACCTTGAATATATATGTTTTTCCCTGGCAGTTGATGCGTGTGAAAGCAGCATCAATGGGACCGGAGATGCCCCACACATCCTTGATGAGTTTGGGATACCCAGACATGACAGATTTGTCATCTAACTCAAAGAAATAGTCCCCTAGAACACAATTGAAGAAGATGTTGTTTAGTAAGCCTGAACTTGAGGAAAATGCACAGTGATTATATTCAGCCTGAAAACTCACCTCTGAACGCATAGATCGAACCATTATTCAGCTGCATGAAGGCGTCAAAGGTGCGTCCGCTACAGGTGACGGCTTCTGGATCAGGTGGAACTGTAGGAGATAAAGGAGGGGAACTTGTGGTGGTTCGGAGCGGAGCGGTGGCGGCTGTCACATTCGTTTCTTCCGTCGGTGTCACCGAAGAGGTCAGATCATCCTCAGGCACATCAAACATGTCACCACGGGCAACTGAGGAAGAAATTAAAACTTTCAAATAGTACAGCATTTTCACAATGTCTGTCTCTTTCCATTTATAAGACATTAAAAGGAATAGTTCACTCAGAAATAAAAATTTGCTGAAATTCACCGTTTGCTTACCATCAATGCTCTAGGAGTTTGTTCGTTCATCAAAGCCGATTTGGAGAAATTAAACATTACATCACTTGCTCACATATGAATACTCTGCAGTGAATGGGTGCCGTCAGAATGAGAGTCCAAAAAGCTGATAAAAACATCACAATAATCCACAAGTAATCCACACCACTCCAGTCCATCAGTTAATGTCGTGTGAAGTCAAAGGCAGTAGGTAAACTAATATTTAAGGCATTTTAACATTGACCAAAATGCATAATAAAAGCACTTCTTCGAGTGAAAATGTCCATCCCCTGATGTCCTCTCACATCAGAATACACTGACATATTTGTTTGTTTGTTTTGGCTTATACACAGTGCCAGATCTGAGTATATTTCTCTCCTGATCCTGATCTTTTTCACTACAAAGCAATATAATGGATGGAGGGATGGAGTTAAAATCATCGTAATGATGGATTTGTTTATTACAGACATGCAACGTTTTACTTTACAATATGTTAATTGATGGACTGGACTGGAGTTGTGTGAGTTACTTGTGGATTATTGTGATGCTTTATCAGCTGTTTGGACTCTCATTTTGACGGCACCCATTCACTGGTGAGGATCCACTGGGCAAGTGATGAAAGAAACAAACTCATCTACATCCTGCGTGGCCTGAGGGTGAGTACATTTTCAGCAAATTTTCATTTTGGGGTGAACTATTCCTTTAAAAGTGAAATGTGTACTTTTTGTCACCAAACTGAATTTCAAACAATTTGCCTTTCCTATTTGTTGATTTTAATGAGAAGCAAGTTCATTTATTTTTGTTACTTAAAACATTTGTATAGATATTATTGTTTTACTCTTGTCACTGACATTTTAGCGTAGTTGTCATTTTCCTCACAACAAAATTTTGTAATTTTGAGTAAATTTGATCAAAGGTTGTACTTTTTTGCCAAAGAGGGTAATTAGTGTCACTGAAGTTCAAGCATTAGATAAGAAACATGTGATGTGTGAACAAAACAAAGCAAAATCAAGGTAAATATCAACTGTGAAAAGGGTATTTTTATTGTGAAACATTTCCAGTTAAGTTGTAAATTTGGGAGGAACTTACATGAATAAATGCAGATGGAACATCAAGACTCTGCAGGCCAATATTTTTAATCAGAGATAGTTTAAGTCTCTGGATTAATCAGAAAATGTCTTTTCTTTTCTTTTTTTTCAGTGTGTTTCATTTAATTTTTGGCTTTCTTCTCTTTACCCAGGCTTTATGTATGTGTATATGTTTAATTGTGTTTGAAAAGTTTATTTCACTGTGAAATAATGTCAGGGTAAAGTCCAAAGGGCCTAGAGTGGCCAAAGTTGCCTAATTGTAAACAGGTTTCCCAAACCCTCCCCTTAACTGCCATTGGTCAGACAAGACAGAAAGCCCCTCCTCAAACATACACCATTGGATGAGCTAGTGTTGCAATGTAGGAATGTTCCAGCTGCCTAAACAAACAAAGCAATGTTTTGAGAGCACCACAGTGTTTACACTTGGAAATCATCCCATACCAGAGGTCTCTGTTTAATAAGCTAGAATATTAGAAAGTACTATAGTGAAAATCTAAATCAATACATACATACATAATAAACACTTTAGCTAATATATTCAAATATACACTGCCATTCAAATATTTGAGCTCAGCAGATTTTTTCTGTGTTTTTTTTATGACATTAAATTGATCTAAAGTGACAGTATATAATTGTACAGTTTTCTTTTTTATTTCAAATAAATGAAGTTATTTTGAACTTTCTTTTCATCAAAATCTTAAGAGATCATTTCTTTTCAGAATTGATCATAATAAGGAATGTTTCTTGAGTAACAAATCAGCATATTAGAATTCACCTTAGCCATCACAGGAATAAATTATTTTTATATTAATATATTATCAACGTGTATATTAAAATGCATTAATAAAATACATTTTTTACTATTTGAATATAATATACATTCTTACTTAATATAATTTCTTACTTTTTGTTCGACAAGTACTGTCGAAATCCACGCAGCAGCTTCCATAGTACTTGCACATTTTATCACACTGACATTTCTTTGTAGGATCAAAGCCACTCTGACAGCGTCCCTTGCATGTTTCTGTGGAAAATGCAGAAAATGGAAACAATTTTGAAAGCTCAATCAAAACAAACCAGAATTTTAATAATAACGAAGCAGATTGTGGGTCACTTACCTTCTGCAGCGAAACAAGTCGCCAAAACAAGGCACAGTAACGTAAAAAATTTCATTTTTAATGGCACATCTGTCAACAGCGAGTGCCTAAAATGCTCTAGACCAGTGTGAAAGAACGACAGAGGACAGCTGAGACATCTGTGCCGATCAATGGCTCCAAAAGTCAACTGTCCCCTGTTTGTTCAGTCTGGAAAAAAAAAATCAATGATTACTACAAAGTTGTCCTGTTTTCATTAATCTTACATGTTATGATTAAGGCCTTTTAACTCATTTAAAGTTAAGAAAGTTTTACAAGGATGTAGCCAAATATATCTGAAAATGTGGATTTGAAACTATAATATTATATAATATGCATTTAACTATAATAAGTGGGACTGTGTCAGTGGCTTATATAAACTATTGAACTACTATTGAGCTGGCTACTATTGAGTTCACTGTTTGATCAGCTCAACTGTGTTTGTAATGCTGTTCAGTCTATAACATTGGAATGAGACAAATAAGAGATTATTATTTAAAAACATTTATATATAAAAGCCTTGAGCTATAATCTCTGTTCAAAGAAAGCCTTCAACCCCACTGCAGAGGTATTTGCATCATGTGAAAAAGGCTGTTCAGAGTCATATGACAGGTGTGCTGCTGACCAAGGTGCTGAAATAATTTTGAGGTAATAGCAGAGATTGTTTTACTATTGGGAGGTGAAATGGTCTGTATTACTTACTAATGGAGAAAGCATAACTAATTACATTACAGTGCTGACGTCATTGAATTTCAGTCAAATTTGTACGATGGACAGTCAATCTTTGTTCACTGATAGCATAGGAATGAATGAGAAATGCTGTAAACTGAATCCCACCTGTCTCAAAAAGTCAGTGACCTCTTTTATCTGTCACACCATTTTTTTCATGGTAAACTCTAAAAATAGTTATATCCAAAAGTATTGCTTAGTGCAAAATTTTTTGAAGATTAGCAAATAGGCTGTCGATTCATTAAATGATAAGTCATTTCCTATAAAAAACAGTTTTTTAGCATAGTGAAACCTGTCCTTCACTGACAAACATTCAAAACGGCCTCTGGTCTCCTTTCTCACATACTTGCCTTCTAGTGGCTTTACTACAACTCTATTAGCTGATCTAAACTATCTACTTATTAGTATCACAATCATTTCTGTTTTTAATTCTTCTCTTTTTTTTATACGCTGCTTTACTGTATTGATACTCTACCGATACTGATAACAGTCTAGTTTGTGTTTGTTCTAAAACTTTAACTTTTTGATTTAGCAATTAAAGCATACATTTAACCCCTGTCACTTAACAGAAAATCCATTTGAACTTTCTTTTATGGATGTCAGTCTTGGGTGTTATGTATTTTTCAACACTTTTTATCTGTTTCTATTGCTTGCTATGTTAAATTTTTTAGAATAAAGTGTTAGATTTGTTTGAAAATCAATCAAATTTTGAGATTTTGGGCTATTTTGCTTTTTATAGATTTTATAGATTTTATAGATTTTTTTTTGCCTGTAGATTTTAGTTCAAATACATATCTTTGAGTTGAATTTTCCTCAAAATTATTATTAATTTGTTTTTTTTCTCAAGCACTAAGCCAGAAATCTTCACTTTACCATACACCAGTTTTATTCCAATTAACTGCAGGACTATATTGTTTTACATATATGCAATATGCTTTTTACATATCATTCGCCTGATTTATCTAACATTTAATTTATAAAAAACATGGTGTTTGTTTTATTTTTTGTTTTTGTTTTTCTGGCTGCTGACAGTATTTTCTTATTTTGTATTAAAAATTTACTCTGCAAAAAACTCAGAAATTAGTGCAGATTTAATTAAATAATGCCTCATTTGCATTTTTTTTACGTAACATTACAGAAATGTTGTAATACAAAACAATGGTCTAAATGTACTGTGACTTATCAGTCTATTAGTTAATAGAGCATTTCAAGATATAACTGTCCATGCAAACTTTCTTAAATTTAAACTAAAAAATAATGCATCAGGACAAACAAAAATGGCTGGGAGAAAACAATTTCATGCATCTAGGAACTAAAGATTATTTTGCTGAACTTCTATTGTAAATATTTTTGTTTTTTTATACTATTTCATCAAAAGAAAGAGCAGACAGAATATGTCAAGCTGTCTGGTCTCTGTTTCCCTGGGTGTCCACTAGTGGTCTCACTTCCCCATAGGCACCTCACCGTAGGCACTACAATTCCCACTAGCCTTTGTAATTAAAAACAGGAGTAAAAATAAAACAGGAGTAATTGCACTCCTGTTAATTGCACTCAGGTGTCTTCACTTGTTAGTCATTATCCTGCCTATTTAAACCCTTCTGTTTCTGTTTTTGTCATGGAGTCCGTCACCTAGTTTATTCACGTTTCCTTGTCCTTGAGTTCCTGTTCTTGTTCCTGTTGTGTGTTTGTTTGGTTCTGTTTGGAATGATGTTGGTTAGATTAGATTAGATTAGATTCAACTTTATTGTCACTGCACATGTAGGTACAAGGCAACGAAATGCAGTTAACCAGAAGTGCAATAAGCAGTAAGTACAGAATATACAAGGTCTATAATATGTACCATAACTATACAGATAAGTATCATGGACATAATTTACAGATTTTAAATACTATTAGCATGATATACAGATAGGTATATTATGAACATACTATACAGATGGATTATGTAAAGTGTATGTACACTATAGGCAGAACTATGAACATATGAACATAATTACACTATTGCAATGGACAGTAAAGTACATAGAAAATATTTCAGTGTGCAAATGGATTATTCAGTGTTCCTGGATGAACAGACAATAGTGCAAGTAATAACAAGTTACTGTTTTTTGCTTGTTGTGAATAAGTAAATAAATCAGTCAGAGTGTTGAAGAGGGGGAGGAGTCTGTGTGTGTGGTGTGGGGGGTGTTGAGGGGTGTCAGAGGGCAGAGTTCAGTAAGGAGACAGCTTTAGGGAAAAAGCTGTTCCTGAATCTTGTGGTCCTTGTCCGGAGGCTCCTGAAGCGCCTCCCGGAGGGCAGGAGGTTAAACAGTCCATGGTCAGGGTGAGAGGAGTCCTTGAGAATGCTGCGAGCTCGACGTAGACAGCGTTTCCTCTGGATGTCCTCAAGAGCAGGAAGTGGTGTTCCTGTGATGCGTTGGGCAGTTTTCACCACCCTCTGAAGTGCTTTGTGGTCAGTCACTGAGCAGTTCCCATACCAGACTGTGATGCAACTGGTCAGGATGCTCTCAATCGCGCACCGGTAGAAGTTCACCAGGATGGATGAAGACAGCTGGTTCTTCTTCAGTGTCCTGAGGAAGAAAAGGCGCTGGTGAGACTTCTTGACCAGGCTGGAGGTGTTTGTGGCCCAGGATAGTTCCTCCTAGATGGTGGTTCCCAGGAACTTGAAGCTGGAGACACACGTTCAACAACCATCCCGTTAATGGGGATGGGGTCATGCGTCCTTCCTTTCTTCTTTCTGAAGTCCACAATGAGCTCCTTGGTCTTATTGATGTTAAGGAGCAGGTTATTGTCAGTGCACCATGTGGCCAGGTGCTGTACCTCTTCCCTGTAGGCAGTCTCATCGTTGTCTGTGATGAGGCCAATCACCATGGTGTCGTTTGCAAACTTAATGATGGAGTTGGATCCATGCATAGGCTTGCACTCGTGTGTGTAAAGGGAGTAGAGGAATGGACTCAGCACAAAGCCCTGTGGTATGCCAGTGTTAAGTGTGATGTGGTGGAGTGGGTGTGGCCTGACCGAACATGCTGAGGCCTGTTGGTCAGAAAGTCCATAATCCAGTAGCAGAGGGAGGTGTTAATGTCCAGGTCTCCAAGTTTTGTGGTCAGCTTGGAGGGAATGACGGTGTTAAATGCTGAACTGAAGTCAACAAACAACATCCTAACATACGTGTTGTTATGGTCCAGGTGTGTGAGTGCAGAGTGCAGCACTGTGCATACTGCATCCTCTGTGCTCCTATTTCTGCGGTAGGCAAATTGGTGTGGGTCCAGTGTGGGTGGGAGGCAGTCTTTGAGGTGTGCTAGGACCAGTTGCTCGAAGCACTTCATAATGATGGGGACTTAAAACATGTTGGCACAGTTGCTTGGGTGGGGGACAGGTTGAAAATGTCTGTGAAGACCCCTGCAAGCTGCTCTGCACATGCTCTTAGTACACGTCCAGGAATGCCATCCGGGCCAGCAGCCTTGCGTGCGTTGATCCTGCTCAGTGCAGTGTGGACATCTGTGGAGTTGAGTTTGAGAGGTTGGTGGTCTGCTGAGTGTGTAATTTTGTTGGCCGTCTCCTTGCTGTCGCTGTTGAAGCGAACATAAAAGTCATTTAGCTCGTTAAGGAAGGAGACGTCCATGACCTTTGAAGTGGAGTTGCTTGACTTGTAGTCACTGATGATCTGGATGCCCTGCCACATGCGTCGGAGGTCAGAGTTGGAAAAGTGTTCCTCTACCTTCAGCTTGTAGCAGTACTTGGCCTTTTTGATGACCCTTTTCAGGTGAGCCCTGGATTTACTGCAGGCCTGAGTGTCATCTGACCTGAAGGCAGTGATGCGGGCTTTCAGCAGAAGTTGCACCTCCTTGTTTAACCATGGCTTCTGATTAGGGTATGTTGTTATCTGTTTTTCTGTTGTAACAATGTCAATGGTGGAGTTGATGTGATCCAGTACAGAGGTGTAGATATCAATGTCCATGGGAGAGCCACAGGCAGCCTGAGAAGCAAACATACTCCAGTCAGTGTGTTGAAACCTGTCTTGAAGTGAAGAGTCTGCTCCAGTTGGCCACACTTTGATGGTCCTCACTGATGGCTTCACACGGTTGATGAGGGGTGAATACTTAGGGATGAGAAACAAAGAAAGGTGGTTACGACCCCGGCTTGTTTTTGACTCTGATTTGGATTACCCTTATTTAACCACACTGCACTTGGATCTTCCATCTCCTGTGTTCCCGTACGTGACAGAAGGACTCCATCATGCTAAGATCCAGGGGTTGGGATTTCGTATACGTTCCCCAGCCACCATAGAGGAGTGGATGGGGAGACTTTCTAACCTAACCACTCTCTGTCAAAAGGGGAGTGAGGTGGGGCGCTTGGCGCAAATGTTCTGGACAATAGGACAATAGGTTCCTGTTGACCCACCAGAGTCGAGACAGGTTCCCGTTGACCCTCCAGAGTCGAGTCAGGTTCCCATTGACCCTCCACAGTCAGGTCAAGTCACTGTTGACCCCCCAGAGTCTGGTCAAGTCACCGTTGACCCCCCAGAGTCAGGTCAAGTCACCGTTGACCCCCCAGAGTCAGGTCAAGTCCCCGTTGACCCCCCAGAGTCAGGTCAAGTCCCCGTTGACCCCCCAGAGTCAGGTCAAGTCACCGTTGACACTCCAGAGTCAGGTCAAGTCACCGTTGACACTCATGAGTTAAGCACTATCCCAGTTAGACCTCAGGAGTCAAGTCAAGTCACTGGTGATGCTCAAGGACAGAGTCAAGTCACCATTGATCTTCATGAGCAAATGCAAGACACCATTGATCTTCATGAGCAGAGTCAGGTCACCATTGATCTTCCTGAATCCAGTCTAAACTCTGCGAAACTACCAGAGCTTCTCCACGTCTCTGCTGAACTACCAAAGCCTCTCCACGTCTCTGCTGAACTACCAGAGCCTCTCCACATCTCAGCCAAACTCTCTGAGCGCTCTACTGATCCTGTCGTGGCCACGGAGGCCACCCTTCACTTGTTCATGTTCTCTGTTTCAGACTTGCCTATCCAGACTTGCTCTCAAGTATCATCTATCCCACTGTGGTGGTCCTCGGTGCCGCCCTAGTGGGCTCCTGTCTCGGCCGTACGGCTGTGGTGGTCTTCTGCGCCGCCCTGGTGGGCTTCTGTCTCGACCGCACTGTGGTGGTCTTCTGCGGTGCCCTGGTGGGCTCCTGTCTCGACCGCACGGCTGTGGTGGTCTTCTGCGGTGCCCTGGTGGGCTTCTGTCTCGACCGCATGGCTGTGATGGTCTCCTCCGCCGCCCTGGTGGGCTTCTGTCTTGACGGCACGGATGTGGTGGTCTTCTGCGCCGCCCTGGTGGGCTCCTGTCTCGACCGCACGGCTGTGGTGGTCTTCTGCGCCACCCTGGTGGGTTTCTGTTTCGACCGCACGGATGTGGTGGTTTTCTGCGCCGCCTGTTTGGTTTCTGTTTCGACCGCACGGATGTGGTGGTTTTCTGCGCCGCCTGTTGGGTTTCTGTTTCGACCGCACGGATGTGGTGGTCTTCTGCGCCGCCCTGGTGGGTTTCTGACTCAACTGCATGGCTCCAATTCCACCTTGCTCCACCCTGGATTCCTGCCCTGTTGGTTCGGCCCTGGGCCACTGAACTTTCTGTTCTCCCCTGGATTTGTTTTGTTGTTGGTGTTTTTGTTTTTTGGCACTTCCTGTCTCTGTTACCCTCTATCACATGGCCCTCCGTCCCTCCCCCTGGTCCTCTGCCGGTCCACCTCCCTCCTGGTCTCCTTGTTTTTTTTTTTGTACTTCTTATCTCTGTTTCCCTATATTATCTGGCCCTTTGTCCCTCCCCCTGGTCCTCTGCCGGTCCACCTCCCTCCTGGTCTCTGTGTTCCTTGGTCTCTTCTTGGGTTGGGTGGAGCATCTGGTAGCTGCTCCATGGAGGAGGGGGTAATGTCACGCTGTCTGGTCTCTGTTTCCCTGGGTGTCCACTAGTGGTCTCACTTCCCCTTAGGCACCTCACCGTAGGCACTACGATTCCCACTAGCCTTGTCCCTTCATCACAGTAATTGCACTCTTGTTAATTGCACTCGGGTGTCTTCACTTGTTAATCATTATCCTGCCTATTTAAACCGTTCTGTTTCTGTTTTTGTCATGGAGTCCTTGCTTTCCGTCACCTAGTTTCCTAGTCCTTGAGTTCCTGTTCTTGTTCCTGTTATTTGTTTGTTTGTTTCTGTTTTGACTGATGTTGGTTACGACCCCGGCTTGTTTTTGACTCTAATTTGGATTACCCTTAATAAACCACACAGCACTTGGATCTTCCATCTCCTGTGTTCCCGTACGTGACAGAATATATACAAATCTGAACTTTTTTCATTAAATGTTGTATTTCTGTGTTGTCCTTTTTGTAGACCAGATTCTAGAAAAGACAGACTGACAGATCGGTCTATAAATAAACTAGGATAAAATCAACATTATTCCTATTAACCATTTATAATTATTTGATTTTAGTGGCTATTAACTGAAATGTTACCATAATGCGACTTTAACTGTTTCTTAAAGTAGCTTAAAACAACAAAGTTGTTCATTTTTATTATTCTGATTAAGTTGTTTGAAATTTCAGTAAATAACTATTCATTTGTACTGGAGTAAACTGGAATCTCAGATAACTCTTATCATTCTTCTTTCTTCATATTTCCTTTTAGACCACAACTTGATGTCTTGCCAGACATTATTATTCAGAAATAGCACAAATTGTGAAGTGTAAATAGGATGATAATGTAAGATGAAAGGACTTCATCCTTTATTGAGGTCAAAATCCATAAAGAGATAAAAGTCCAAATTCAGGAACAAAGAAGTTCCTCATTTAAAGTATTATCTTGACTTAATCCATACAGCCACTGACCCAACATGGACTGACCCAACATTGCGTAAAATTTTTACATTACATTTTTAACCCAAAAGTAGGGTTAGTCCATATTTGACCAACCCAAGTTGGTTTGAAACAACCCAGCATTTTTTAAAGTGTAAAATCCAATTGTGTAACTGATATGTCATGTAATATTGGTAATACCTTGGGGAGCCAAGACCAGCTGTCTCTGATATGAATTGCTACCCAGAGCGAATGTAGAAATATTAAATTCCTAAAAAAACAAAAACAAAAAAAAACCCCAACTGGTTAGTTTTTAGGTTAGGGAGGTGCATGCACTCAGAAACAATAGTTCACAACCTTGAGATTATTTTGCAATCAACTGAGTCAGGAAGACTTGGTGTCTGCTAGACAGCCATAAAGAAGCTCAGTCTACTAAAGAATATCATCTACAATCATGCAAAACAACTCCATAAAGCTACTGTTATAATGTAAAGTGAGAGCAGTATCTATATATTCTCAGTGCCTAGACAAGGAAAACTATAGACAAGGGAGAAGAATTACATGTAATACCATACTTGAGCTTTGGAACTATTATTAAATATTTAGGTATTAGGGTTTCATTGAAAGCTGTCCTTATATACCACAGTACATACACTTCAAAGGTTGTTTAAGTGAGATTATGTAACATGTAAGGGGCTTTATCTCTAAGGAAAGAACTCTATAGATGGTAAAAAAAAAAAAAAAAGAACAAAGCTTTGGAGAAATATATATGTTGGACCTTTAGCACACTTTTCATGGTACTGGCCAATGGTCTTCAAAGAACTGGTACAATACTTGATCTAATTTCCAAAGTATTTCCTTAATTACTACAAGTGGAAAGTTCAAAACATGTAAAGGTTACTAATTAATGTTGTTAAAGCTGTAAGGTCTCAGTTTGTACTGAACCGAAGAATATCAGGTGTATCACATGCTTGATGTATCTTTTCCTCACTAATCTGAATTTATTACAGTAATCCTGCTCAGCACATCAATCCTGTGCATTAATTTGGGTTTTATGAAAAGACTGTGTTTTGTATGAAGCATTCATTAACCCTTATCTTTTTTTTTCTTTTTTCTTTTTTTGTCAAAAGTAAAATAAAATCCATATTGCTCTTGCACAAGGCTATATAAAACTATGACATTTTCAAAGTGAAGTTATAGAACTGTAAAAGTCAAACGGTAAAGGCACAAAACATTTTCTATGCAATGGAAGAAAACAAAAAACAAAAACGAAAGGAACAAAACAAAGAAAGAAAGAAAGAAAGAAAGTATAGTTAGTGGCTAATATTAGCTAGTTAACCAGAAACACACATTATGTTTAGATTAGCTGTTTTTGATATTCCACTTTTAGAAACATCCAGCCATCTGTTCCATACATTAAATCGTTGTCATTTATTAACAAAAATATAAAAACTGTTCAAAAGGTCTGTGGTCAGTAAGATTTTTAATGTTTTTGAAATAAGTCTCTTATAAGTCTCAGCAAGTACATTTATATGATCAAAAATACATCCTTCAAAATTCATTAAAAATACATCCTTCAAAAATCAGTCAATTTTGTCAATTTTGTGCTCAAAAAAACTTTCTTCTTCTTCTTATACCTATTTAAAACCATTTTATAGAAACATTGTGTACCCCTTTTATATATATATATATATATATATATATATATATATATATATATATATATATATATATATATATATATTTATATATAGATATAGATATATATGTGTGTGTGTTTGTGTATCATGTGTATATATATATATATATACACACACATCATGATACCTACCTAATTTAATAAATTAACCTGTAAAGTGTTACTATTAAATCTTTTTGTTACTTTTTTGGTAAAAAATAAAAAATAAAAAAATAAAAAAATAAAACATTTTAACAACTCATAGGGCAGTGACTTTACAAGTCAGCTTAATAACAGTTATATTCACCCATTCCCACACTTTTCCCACATTTTTCCAGAAGTGGGCAGTAAGAACCATTCTTTATATATTGCGTTGTAAAAGAGACACTTATCTGGGTGACACCTGCTCTTCCATGATGACACTGGCAGTGTGAAAAGTTCATTTATGCTTTTAATAAATCCATCAGTTAGTGCTCCAACAATTCAATGAATTGTGGTCTTAGAAAAAACGATAACAAAAGGGTTAATCTTTTTTGTTTGCCGTCTCGTTTACCCTCCCCTCCTTCATACCCCCATTCACCCTCTCCTTGTTCACACAGTTAATGTTTAATTTTCCTTATATGAGGATAGCTATAAACACATTGATCAGGCACGACCTCCTTTACTGATCCTTTGCTGTCCTCTCCATCCAGCACACACCTGACATCTGCAGCTGAGGGAGGGAAGACATGGCATCGATTTTACGCTGGCTGTGGGTTAACAGGAACTACTTCATCATCTTCATCACCCCTTTTCTTATATTGCCCCTACCACTGGTCGTCCCAGCTCCGGTAAGTGCTTTTCATGAAAATCTTCTGCAAAGCCTTTGACATTTTTTACTTCTAACTTCTTTAGCAAATGTTTTTGTGTGCGTTTGGGAATTTATATTAACTAAAGGACTGAAATTTGAAAGTGACATCTGCATATTTTGTTTAACTTTATTTTGATGGTCCCTATAACACATTCTGTTGACTCTAAGTAATGCTGCACCTATCTACTTACTCTCATTAGAGTGTTAGTAGAGTATTAGTAGAATGGTAGTGTTGGGTTAGAAAAAGCTGACATGTTCTTGTAAAGTTACTTATATACAGTAGAATGTCTGCATCACAATAAAGAGTTGGCAGGTATAAAGCAGACAGTTTACTAACACTCTAATGAGAGTTAGTTGATATGTAGCTGCAACATTACTTATTGTCAACAGAATGTTTAAAAGGGACCATTCAAAAAAATATGACTGCATTTTTTTTATTTTTTTTATTGCCTCGTGAGCAGCTGAATGATGGTTGCAAAAAAATGCACTGTTCTTATTTATGAACTGCGGGACGCTCTATTTACACAGCTTGAAGAGGTCATCCTCAAGTCACAAACAGAGAAAATAAAGTTACTCAAGACCTGGAGACCAGGTTACTCTGACCTAAAGAACTTCAGCTAAAATAATATTGAACAAAACTGGATATAGCTCAAATATTAACATTGCATTTCTAATAAAAAGGAACTACAATATATTTAGGAACCCCAAGTGGCTAAACTATTGAATGCACTTCTATATTTTTAAAATGTATCTTTACAGTTTAATTACATAACATAAGAATAGCATTGGCATTTTTGGTAATATTTCAAAATGGACACTTACCTGATTGAAGCAACTTAGGTTTAGTTGATTATCCAAACATCATATTTAAAGGTAAAAAATGTTAAAATTGTATCTTATCAAATATGATTCAAATATGAAACATTGAAAAACATTCTAGTAGTTTGCCCACTACTAGAAACAAGACATTTACTGTAAATATCTTACAAAGTTATAAAATTGATAGATATACAGTGATAACTGACATTTATATGCGGAAACTGCAAGGCCTTCAATAAAATTAAGTATAAGCATTTTAATAAAACTGCATGAGCTCCATATTCTCATTACATCATTACATCAAATTACATGTACCGTAAATGCTTGATGTATCAAATGTGATACACATGCAATGTTTTTCAATATTTAAAAAGAAAATTAATATAGACTGTTATATGTAAAAAAAACATATTTTTTTACAGGGTTAAACAGATTATCCTGCCTTTTCTGTACTTATAAAATTCCTCCATAAAATAAACTCACATATAAAAGAAAATGCATTAAAAATTGTTTATAGTCGTTTATGGTCAAGGGTTACTTTTATCAGCATTCTGAGAGCAATAGATGAGTCTAAATACATCTTCAAGAGATACAGTAGTGACCCTTGGTACCTTCACTAGATGTAATAGATAGAATCGAAACTCACCTAAAATGAAAAGATTGCCATAGATATGAGATTGCCTCATTGATGTGTTGTTATGCATCCCATTCCCATTCAATAATTCCCTTCTATAGAAATGTGTGCCACTGAGGTATTGTCAAGATCACTGACCTTGTGACACTTCTGCTCTTCAGGAGGCGAGATGTGGTTTCGCCATCATCCTGATGGCACTGTACTGGTGTACAGAGTGCATGCCACTGGCCGTCACTGCCCTGCTGCCTGTCATCCTCTTCCCAATGATGGGCATCATGGAATCTGGAAAGGTATCTTACAGAAAAATTCCATAATTCACATTTTGCATCATTTTATATCTAAAAATAAGGTACAAGCAAACTACACATATAGCAATCATATGTAAAAGAAAAATCAATTACTATCATCATCACAAGCACTAAAGACACACAAAGAGAGAGATTTACCTTCATCAGCATGACTTTTCTATAAGTGTTATCTCTAATGATTCATGAACTTTATGGACCATAAAAGCAGTTTTTATGAACACCTTGGAATATGTCGTCAAACAGATTGTAATCTGTCATTTATATTCCTTATCTTTCTATCTTTAAAGAGAACTGCTTGATTTTAGATTTAGATTGATTTGACCATATCCCACAATGCAATGCTCTAAACTTTAAAGATCGTGACTGTTTTTCTCGCTTGCCAACCCATTTTTAAACAAAACTGGATTAAAAATGCAAAATGGCCAATGTTGATTTGGAGAGGTTAACTTTATATACTGAAATGTTAACCATTGCACAATGCATTTTCGTTTACAATTCGGAAAAATGCAGTATACGACAAAGCCCCGGATGGAAAGAAGAAATGCTTTTGGATTCACTTGCAAAACTTTTGCTTTCTATCGAAAAAGTGTTGTGTTCCCCCAAGTAACTTTGCATTCGCTCTGAAACCTTCCATGTTTCCAGGTCTAGTATTGCATTGTAGACTAAAACCATACTGAGCAGAGAAAAATATGAAAATGCTACTTTATCTTTCAGGTGTGTGTTGAGTACCTAAAGGACACCAACATGCTGTTTATTGGGGGTCTGCTGGTGGCTATAGCTGTTGAACACTGGAATCTCCATAAGCGCATCGCTCTGAGTGTCCTTCTAATAGTTGGAGTTCGGCCAGCTTTGTAAGACCACACACACTGAAAACTTATAGCCTTTTTTATTTCTGTTTCACACTCACCTGTATTTTTCCGTCTGTTAACTTCTGCAGGCTGATGCTGGGGTTCATGATCGTAACAGCGTTCCTCTCCATGTGGATCAGCAACACGGCCACCACAGCCATGATGCTGCCCATCTCTCAAGCTGTTCTTGAACAGCTCAGCGCCACAGAGGCAGACGCTGATGAGAGAGAGCTGAGGGAAGGCCAAGATAACCATGCATTTGAGTTGGCCGAGGTCAACATCAAACAAGATGTAGACAATATCACTGGAGACAAACCCAACAGTAAGTCTGACATAGTTTATTATTATTATTATGCTGCTCAGCAAATAAATGCATTTGTGGACACTGAATTTAAATGATTTTATTGTTGTATAATGTTAATCTACAGTATATAGAACTAAGTCAGTGTAGCACCATATTTTAGGCTACTGATGTTTTACAACATAAACTATTGTCCAACTGATTAAACATCTTTATGAAAAAAAAAAATCACTTTAAAACAATTTGAAAAGTTAAAAAAATTACATGATCTAGGACCTTTATACAGTGCATTTCATTGTAAAGACTTTAAGTATATCCTTCACAGCCTCGTTTTTATCCACATTCTATTCAATATGCCATCCAAACTGATTTAGGTCTATACTATCTTAAATATCTCATAAAGCTTCAAATTTGGGTGATTTCAGCAAATGATGTTCCATTATGTCATACTATTTGGGTTTCGAGGTATTTCTAAATCCCAATTGTATGCCAGAGGGGGTTGATATGGTAAACCAATGAACCAGTGTCTAATATACTGGTTTTACTGATCTCGGGCTTGTTTTATAACGTAGGTTCAGTTTTTATTTAAGTATTAATATATTGCTTAGACATTGTTTTGATAATCAGCCGTCAGCGTTCATGTTTCAAATGCTTCCAAAGAATGAATCATTTTGTGAAGCAATCATTTCATTTGATCTGAAGTTTCAAAAAGCTAATTTTGACTTCAGTCGATAACTGAGATGCAAAGTGGCGCCATGCTTTTAAATTAAATTGTGAGCGTGTCACTGAAAGGAGTGGACTGATATACAATACTGACCAATCAGAATCAGTTGTAATAGCCTAAAGCTAAGTCTTAAAACTTACATCCCACCTGCTTTATATCTTGACAGACAACCCAGACACGGAGGCAGGAATCAATGCACTCTCAGAATGCAGGAGAAAAGAACGGGAAGCAAAGTACCTTCGTCTCTTTAAAGGAATGAGTCTCTCTGTGTGTTACTCTGCCAGCATTGGAGGAACAGCCACCTTAACAGGCACCACACCAAACCTTATTCTTAAGGGCCAGATGGATGAGTACGTGTCCTGTTATATAGATATATGTATGAGTGTGTGTGTGTGTGTGCTGGTCAGGTCTCTCCTCACACATATTTTTGCACATTTTTGCAGCATTTTTCCAGATAACAATGATGTGATCAACTTTGCCAGCTGGTTCGGTTTTGCCTTTCCTAACATGGTTCTGATGCTTGCGCTCTCTTGGCTTTGGCTGCAGTTTATGTACTTGGGCTTTAAGTAAGTAACTCGCATGCTTTACATTCAGTTAGAGTGTGTGTCTAGGACATATAGTGTTACTAATTTGATTATTTCAATCAGCTTTAAAAAGACTTTTGGCTGCGGTTCAAAAAATGAGGGAGACAAAGACGCTTACAGAGTGATGAAGAATGAATACAAGAAGCTGGGAACGGTGTCTTTTGCTGAGGGTGCTGTGCTTGTCATCTTTGTGATCCTGGTGATCCTATGGTTCACACGAGAGCCAGGGTTCATGCCAGGCTGGGCCACTGAGCTCTTTAACAAAAATGGACAGTGAGTAAACTTCACCCAAATACTTTAAGCAATAGTTCACATTAAATATATATAAATTTATTTATACTTTCTGTTTTTCTTTGCAAAGATACGTCACCGATGGCACTGTGGCTATTTTAATGTCAACCCTGTTCTTCGTCATTCCATCTCGACTAGACTGTTCATGTTTAGCCAGTGCTAATGATGAACATGAGGAAGAAGCTGAAGAAATAGAGGAAGGTAAGATGCCTCTGCATTCAGAGTATTCGAACAGAACATTGTGCCATACGTTTAAACCAGGTCTTAAACCAGATCTACTGGACTGTCTGTTTTATAAAGGAGGAGAAAAACCGAATGACAAGAAGAAGAAACTGAAGGGCACTCCTACTCTTCTAAACTGGAAGGTGGTACATGAACGTATGCCCTGGAACATAGTGCTGCTCCTGGGCGGAGGATTTGCTTTGGCAAAAGGAAGTGAGGTGAGATGACTTAATGGTGACATATCATGAAAATCAGACTTTTTCTAAGTGTAAGTGCTATAATCGAGTCCCGGGTGCATCTACTAAGCCAGAAAACATGAAAAAGGACAACCCAGCTTTTGTAACTCGTGTGTTTTTAACATAAACTTGTGTGTATTTGACAGTTTAAGTGCAATAAGACATGAAAGAGAAGAAGAGTTTAATAATCACATGCCACGTGACAGCCGCTTTCTGTGCACTCAGAAAATCCTTAAACAGAAGTTTAAACTAATATGCTTTAAAACGCATGATTTCAGCACCATAGACATGCTAATCAATACCAACCAGATGTTTTTAACCGAGTATCTGAGAAACGAGAGACTTATTTTACATTGTGTAAAATGGGGTATATTAGGTCTCCTGTAATTTTAAATACATTATATTAAAATAATCTAACGTACTTCAGATGCAAAAAACAACAACACATATAATACACTCTCAGAAATAAAGGTACAAAAGCTGTCACTGGGGTGGTACACTTTTGTTCTTATTAGGTTCTAACATGTACACTTTAAGTACTAATATGTACCTTTAAGGTACCAAAATGGACCCTTTAGATACAAACATGTGACAGCCCCAGTGACAGCTTTTGTACCTTTATTTCTGAGAGTGTATAATATAATATAATATAATATAATATAATATAATATAATAAGTTATGTCAAATGATTGTGATTAATAGCATACAAAATAAATATTTTTGCATAATATGTGTTTTGTGTATATTTATTATGTACACTACATTCACTATATTTAGAAAATATTTACGTTTATGTCTATTTATATTCATATAATTTAAATTATAAATATACTTAGTATATTAACATAACCTTTTTTTCTGAAATATATTCATGCATGTGTATTTATATGTATGTATGTATGTGTATATATATATATATATATATATATATATATATATATATATATATATATACACACACAGCACACATACATACTGTATATTATGTAGACAAAATATTTGATTTTGGAAGCGATTAATCGCTACTGATCATTTGACAGCACTTTAATATATAATATTATATGATATAATAATGTTATTATGTTTCTGTCTGTTTGTTTGCTTTGTGTAGGTGTCTGGACTGTCAAAATGGCTGGGTCAAAGTCTAGCCCCACTGAAGAGCATCCCACCCTTCGCTATCTCTCTGATACTGTGTTTCCTGGTGGGAACATTCACAGAGTGCTCCAGCAACACAGCCACCACCACACTGTTCTTGCCCATTCTGGCCTCTATGGTGAGTACCTGAAGTAGCTTAACAATACCTACCATATTATTCTATGTTGCTGCGCCTTTCAAAAATGTAACCTGAGTACAGAAGTGTCAATAATACGTCACCTCTATCTGCAGGCCACAACCATCGGGCTCCATCCTCTCTACGTGATGCTGCCCTGCACCATCAGTGCATCGCTGGCTTTCATGCTTCCTGTAGCCACTCCACCCAACGCCATCGCTTTCTCCTACGGCAACCTCAAAGTCTTGGATATGGTACGGATGAACACATTTTACATGAGTCTTTGATGTTCAAGAGACAGTTGACTGAGAGTTCAATTTGTGAGACATTGTTTATGGAAAAACGGGTGGATAATTGTATTTTCTTTTTTTTTTTTGAAGGCAAAGGCAGGCTTCATTCTCAACATCATTGGCATTCTCAGCATCAATCTTGGCATCAACACATGGGGAATGGCCATGTTCAATCTAGCAACCTTTCCCTCATGGGCCAACGTCACAAATGCCACAAGCACACCATGAACAGCTTCACATATAATTCTTCGGTTTTGTGAGAATGCTGAAGGAAGGGGATGGGGGGGGGGGCTAAACTGAAAAACACCATCATCAAATGGACAAAAGGGTCACGGTATGCAGAGCATGTAGTGCCCGTCCCCTCGCGAGCAAAAGCTCAGTTTAAGTGGCTGGTAAGAATTTACAGCCTCCATTTAGTGTTTGAAATTCTGTATCACTTATTTACATCTTTAAAGGATGTAAAGGACTTTGTAAATGTGCATTGGCTTCCATGTAGCGCTTTTCCTACCCCAGTGTGGGTAAAAGGTTTTCTGGTTTTCCATTTGTGCTGGTTCACGAAAATCAAATTAATTTATAGGGTCTGGACGAGACCTTTTATATTTTAGATCCCTTTTTGGATCACAGTCTATTTAATACATTTTAATACATGGCTGAATCCTAAGATCTTAATGTGTTAAGATTTTTAAATACCCCTACTTTGTAGAAGTAAATAATTGTAGGTAAAAGTCAAAGCATTTTTCAGAATATGTGCCATTTCTCAAATAAAATTAATTTTGTGAAGTTTTGTGAGAAATTTTATTTTACAGCTCCTACAGCAACATAGTTAGGAATTGATTTCAAGTCATAATTTCATAAAATGTTATTTATATTATTGAAGAAAATTGCTATTAAAAAGTAAATATAAGGACTGCATGTTTTACAGACTTGATAAAATATAGATTTTTTAACTAACATTACTGATCAAAAGTTAAGGTTTTTTTTAATGAATATGGTTACCAGAGCTAAATTTATTTTATTATAAATTTGATATTTTAAAATAACTGTTTTCTATTTTAGCATATTTATTTATTCCTGTTATGGTAAAGCTGAATTTTCAGCAGTTGTTACTTTAGTCAGTGTCACATGATCACAAAATATAACAATTTGATGCATAATATATTATTACAAATATTGGAAAAGTTGTCTTTGAAGGATAAAAATTCTAAAATAACTTTTTATTTATTTTTTGAAATATAATCTTTTTATTACTGTTGTCATATTTTTTTATTGTGAAATTAAAGTATTAATGTCTTTAAAAAATGTGTTATGTAAATCATTTAAATAAATTTTGATAGTGCTAAGCACTAGATGAAAAATCTGAAATAAATGTTACTAAGAAAAGAAATTGCTGTTGAAAAAAACTAATAGACAACTTCAATCATTGAAAAAAAAAATAAAAAAATCACATATACATTTATTTCTCTTTTATTCCAGACTGGCGTTTGAACTGTCCAAAAGATACGTTTCATTTTCTCCCCCCTCAAAATCATTTACAATAAATCACAATCATAAATAAAGCACATATTACATCTGACTACAAACATTTTTCAAGTTATTCCTTCATTTTATGCAAGTCTTTGAAAGCCTCATTTTTATTCAGAAACCAAAAACAGGCAAATCATTCTCCTAAATGCACTTTTTGCACTATGAATACAAGGATCATAGAAACAGCACATCCTTGGATGAGATGTTAAATCTAACCTCTGCTATGTGCACTAAACAGCCATGAAGGGCCTGGCTCACTGGAATGTGTGAGAAAGGGAATGCTAGATGGAGAAATGAGAAGGGACTACTGTTCTTTAGACAGCTCAGAATGGCTATTTCTTTCCTTTTGTTTTATATGAAGACAAAAAGAAACAACACGAACCAGACGTTTGAAATGTCAAGGCTTATAACGTGTGCTGTGTTCCCTTTTCAGTAGGCATTTTTTTACAATGTCGTTTTATCTACACAACCTCTCATATGGAGCATCAATTACATGTAATCAGAAACTTTACGCAGAACTTTGAATGCAAAAGTTATTCATTTTCAGTTGTGCACCATGAATATCAGAACTGGTTTTACTTCATTTTTTGCTTTTATCCACACAAATAATCAACGTCTCAAAATTGAAAGCTTGTTCACGTATCAAAATATATCTAATGCAACACAAATCTATCAATTATGTCAAGGTCTCAACATTTAATCATATCATATTCTATTTAGGATGAGAAGTCCACAACTATCAAGAAATATGATGTAGCTTATTCTGACAGGGAAAGAAATACGCATCAACATCAACAATATATAATGGTTTTATCAGTGTTAAACACCCCCCTCACACACGCACACACACACACACACGCACACAATCCCTCTAATCAAAACCCACACACACACACACTCAAACAGAACAAATAGTAAAACCTAAGTACCATTCACATTATAGTTTGCCCATACAAAACATGGGACTGGAGGGAATTTGCTCGTCATTGGGGTATGTTACAAAATAAACACTTTAATATCTATATTTGCTGATGTGAACGACGGTGAAATCAGAATAGGATATGTATGCATTGGACAAGACCTTACAATATGACTCTCTAGATCTCAAACACAGGCATGACGCACTGCAGGCGGTCGTCTATGACACTGATTGAAGGAGGGTGTGACTGCTGGACAAAGACACGTGATTGGTTCTTAGGTCTGTCAGTCAAACTCTCTGCCTCAGTCTCCTCCCACGGCTGTCCTAAGGGCCTCCGCTGTACGAATAATCTGCTTTGTTGTGCATGACCAGCTTGTTGTCCACGAAGTAGAAGCTGTCAGACTGCGTCTCGTAAGGATGGAGGACCATCTCACGTACTGAAATAAAGAGAAATAACAAAGTGTTACACAAACAACAATTAAGCTTTTTACAAGCTACAGTATTTTCCATTTATAGATGCTGGTAGGTCAATGACATGTGAGTCGATTACTACATTCAAAAATACATAAAAAATGCATTATTAACTCAGTGACTTCTCTTTCTCTTAATGTATTTTTGTATATATTAATAGACCATTGTATGATGAACTTGCTTTGAATATCTTGCATTTTTTGTGCTATATTCATTACTGGGTTAAAAAGATAAGTAAATAAAACTACACACTCGTTTCCCTTCTTACTTTCATTGCTAAATTACTTGAGCGAGCCATGTTCAACCAAGTCTCTGCCTTTCTCACACAGAACAACCTCCTTGACAGCAACCACTATAGCTTCATAAGTGGATATTCAACCGAAGCCCTAAGACTGACAAGAGCAGATTACAAATCTTCAATACTTATCTTGCTGGTTCTGTTCACTGCTTTTGACATGGTTAACCACCAGATTCTCCTGTCAACTTTATTGGCAAAGGGCATCTCAGGAAACGCACTCTATGGGTTTGAGTCTTACCTATCAAATAAGTCCTTCTAGTGTTGTCACGGTACCAAAATTTCAGTATCCGGTACCAATACCAGTGAAAACCCACGGTTCTCTGTACCAGTCTTGGTACCAAAGAAAAACACAAAAAACATGCCAATTAAAAAAATGTACTATACTTTCATTTAATCCAAACAGTATAAATATTTAAAAGGGCTTTTGAATTTTAAAGCCAAGAATAACTACTAATCTAGCTAAAATAAAAATTGGTAGTCGGTACCACAGGTACTTAATAAAACCTGGTACCATAACATTTTCACCTGTTTAGTACTGACTTGGCACCGAAGTACCGGGACTTTTGACAACACTAGGTCCTCATCTTGGAGAGGTGAAGTTTCGCAACATTTTACTACTGCCTCAGGGCTCAGTTCTTGGACCACTTCTCTTCTCTGTCTACATGGCATCATTAGGTTCTGTCTTTCAGAAACATGTTTTTTCATACCACTGCTATGCCGATGACACTCAACTCTATCTCTCATTTCATCCTGATGATCCGATGATAGCTGCTCGCATCTCAGCAGATATTTCTTGCTGGATGATGGACCATCACCTTAAACTCAACCTTGCCAATACAGAACTGGTTGTGGTTCCAACAAACTACTCATTTTAACACAACTTCACAATCCAGTTACTGTAGGCACATCAACCATGACTCCTTCAAAAACAGCCAGAATCCTTGGAGTTATGTTTGACGATCAGGTGACTCAGACCACATTGTTAAAACTGTCCGATCCTGCAGATTTGCTTTATTCAACATCAAGAAGATCAAGCCCTTTCTTTCAGAACATGCTTCACAAATTCTTGTTCAAGCTCTTGTTTTGTCCAGGCTGGACTATTGCAATGCTCTCTTGGCAGGTCTTCCAGACAGTTCTATCAAACCTTCACAATTAATCCAGAATGTGGCAGCAAGAATAATTTTTAATGAGACAAAAAGAATGGACGTCACACCTCTGTTTATCAATTTGCACTGGTGACCAATAGCTGCTTGCAAAAAATTTAAGGCATTAATATTTGCCTACGAAACCACCACTGGTTCTGCACCTCTTTAACTAAATTAATTACTTTAGAATCATGTGCCCTCTAGAAGCTTGCATTCTGCAAATCAACATCGCTTGATTGTTCCATCCCAAAGCAGGACAAAATCTTTTACAGACTCCTGCTAGAATGACCTCCCCAACTCAGTCCGAGCAGCTGAGTCTTTAGCCATCTTCAAGAATCAGCTAAAAACACATCTCTTCCATCTTTATTTGACCCTCTGACTCTAGCACTCTCTATTCTAATTCTATTATAAAACAAAAACACTTGTCCCTTTTAAAAAAAACTAACACTAGCTTTTCTAATCTTTGTACGGTGCCCGTAAGGTGACTTATTCCTTTTACTTAGTTTTGTCGTGGCCACGACATAATAACTTGTGGGAACGTGATAATATGTCATGGCCAGAAGATATTAATTTGTGGGAGCGTCACATTAACGCGAGGGGACGTCATATGTCATGGCCACGAGATCATTTTGTCGAGGTAACGACATCCTTATGTCGTGGCCTCGAGATGCTATGTTGAGGGAACGACATGTTTTTCTCGTGGCCACGAGTTTAATGCGTAAACAAACTTGCGTGACCATAGCAACCCGGGATTATCAGAGATGGATTCATTCATATTTTATTTTAAATTACGAAATTATTATATTATTTATACATATAAAATGTATGCATTTACATTATGACATTTTATGTTAATGTCGAGCATTTACAGTACGTAAACATAGTAGTTAAGAAAACCTAATATAAACTTGGATCAAATATCCTTTCTAAACAGAGAGGTCTGACAAAAATTGCAAATTGGTTATAAATTGCCTTTCAGTAAAAACTAATTAGTAAATTTGGCATAACCAGTATGGCATCTTGTGTAAACCACCTGTTGATGTCAAGACAATTTTCAAAAAAACAACAACACTTTCCACGTATGACTGGATCGACTTCATGTAACTTATTAACGGTGTATGTCAGTATGTCAACACTGGGATGCAGACAAACAATTAGCATCATTTTGCAATATTATCTGTAGGGTTATATCTGCCAGTTTACAATCTTCATGGCACTTACTGAGATCCTCTGAGAGCGGTGGGAACTCATAGATGTGCTCACAGGTGTTTTTGCTGCTTGGGATACAGAAGCCAAACTCAAAGTCGAAGCTCTTCAGCAGCTGTTCACGGAAATAGTGCCTCTCGATCATCCGGAAGTTATTGATGGGGATGTCTCCTACTGTGAATTCAACACTAAAAACACAGAAACAAGGCAGGGAAGAGATTCAGTTCATAGTTTTAGTTCTTCAGTGCTGATTTCACTCTATAGTTTTTCACTTGGGTTTGCTGTTAACTACTCCTTATTAATTTCCAACAGCTGTTCAGCTTTCCATTCCTTAATGTATTGTGTGAACAGGATTCTTTATTTATAATGAGTAGCTTATTGCATCTACTTCTATATTCTGGTATATTCAGGTTTAATTTAGAGAAATTATGTATGCTTGCTTTGTTTTGATCATTATATCTGCCCTCAATAAGCATGCAACTGTTGTTCTGGAATATGAGACAGCTTCACCAATGAATACCAGCTCTACGTCATTTCATGTGCTACTGTGTTTTTTTTTCTAAATATGTAATCTCTTTGCAAGAGGGGACAAAATGATAAGACAGCAGAACTACAGTGATGATCTAATCATGCAAATGCTTAATAATAATAACATGCATGGGCTCATTTTTAGTAACTTTACTTAACTCCAGTGTTAAGAGTTTTAATGTTAAAGAGGTCTCTTCTGCTCATCACAATCTGCATTCATTTGGGCAAAAATACAATAAATTTGTAATAATGTCAAATTTTAATATTTCAAATAACTATTTTCTGCTTCAATATGCTTTGTATGTTTGTGGAAACTCTTAATACATTTTTGTGTATTATTATTTTTAAGATTCTGTAGTATAAACACTAACTAGTTATGAATTGTACTTACGTGGCTCCTACTTGACGTAGCCGTAAAAAAGCTGGTGTAAACTGGTAACGTACAAACCGGCCAGCATTGGGATCAACATCTCTTTTATCCCCTCCTTTATCTTGAAAGAAAAAACAACAACAACAACATCAGAATCAAAATATTTAAATAATTTATCAGTCCAAGTGATGACAACTGATGAGTCAAATGTCATCCTGGACTTCACTTAGACTTATTAAAAGGATTAAAAACAACAAAGCAAAGTAAACAGACTTTTCCAGCTGTTCTCCACAGTAAATACACATCACATACATTCTGTGCAGTTACTCCATGAATCACATCACAGTTCAGTCCAGTACAATTCTTTATGTTCACACAGTGTGAAGCTGAGCAGTTTCAGGACAGTTCCACCTAGTGGTCAGAAAATGATAATGGAGTGTCTATTTACACTAACTCCGCCCACCAACGTGTGATTGGGCTAGTCAACATTACAAAAAAAACGGAAGTTGCTCCTTTGCTCCAGTGGCACAGATGGTTAAGCATGTGTCATACTCCTTTTGACTTGTTCAAACCAGGTTTATTTATTTTTAATAAAAATTAAGTAAATAATCAAAAGGTTGAAGATAAAGTATGGGGCTGGGTTAGGTGTAGGGAGGGTTTTTGTCCCAATAAGGTGGCATCCATTTAATAATTTGAATTAAAAATAAAATTTACACTCAATAAGTTATTAGTTATTATAATGCATTACTATACTGAGTTGCAGATAATTGCCAATATTTGCAATAAGTAGTATAAAAAGCAGAAAATGTAACTATTTTATCAGTGTAAATATAATTTATAGCTACAGTATTTGCACTTAGTGTACTGTAAATAGCCTTGATCGCTATTTACACAGTGCAAATTATCATTACCTCTCTACTAGTGATCGACCGATGTATCGGTTTACCGATATTTTTCCCGATATTTAAGCATTTTTCCATAATCGGGTATCGGTTTTGTAATATCGGATTCGCCGATTTACGGCGCCATCTTGTGGCCGTTTTGAGATTTCCGCCATTGCAGCCCGGGCGTCTGAGGAGATCAGTCAACAACAACTCAGTGCACAGGTAAAGTATATGTTCTACTTGGTTTGCTTTAATTAATCAACTTTATTTAACATAACAGACATGCACAAATGAGATCTGAGACATAAATTCCTGATATAGTTAATTTATGCAGCTTGTTTCTAAACAATTGAGACGAACTCATCGAGTTACGTAGTGTTCGTCATGTCCTGCTCCAATAAAGACGTATCTTTAAATGAATTAAATAAAACAGACATGAATGAGTGCATGTTGAAAATAAAAAAAATGTTTTTTTTATTCTTTTATTATGTGTTTTATGTTCTGTCGCTGTTATTCTGTTGTACTGCGGAGCTTCTGTCACGAAAACAAATTCCTCGTACGCTATGTGTAAACATACCTGGCAATAAAGCTCATTCTGATTCTGATTCTGAAAAGCGTTGAATTTAATTCTCTATCTGTTGTATTTGCTCAACATTATTCTAGAAGAGAAAGTTTGTTCATATTGCTTAGCAACTGACGGATGATCTGGAGGCTTAAGCACGGCCACTGAATGAAACTTTTGACAAGATTATCTTGTTTAAACACCCTAGATTATATTTTAATTTACTACATAACAAATATTTCGCTAATACACATATAAATATAGCCTACCGCTTTGTGGAAATTAATTATTTATTATCTCCATGCGCGATCGCGGTTGATTAAGTTATAGTCAAACAGCACTTTGTCAGTTGGCATTTCATGATTAAACATTAGATTAAATTTAGATCATAAAATGCAAACTGACAAGTGCTGTTTAACTTTATATAGTCTCGGGAAAAAAAGTTCGTTCATATTGCTCAGCACCTGACTGGGTTGATGATCAGGAAGCCTCAAGCAATGCCACTGAATGAAACTTTTGACAAGATTATCTTGTTTAAACACACTAGATTATATTATCATTTACTACATAACAATTATTTCGCTAATACACATATACATATACCGCTTTGTGGAAATTAATTATTTATTATCTCCATGCGCGATCGCGGTTGATTAAATTATAGTCAAACAGCACTTTGTCAGTTGGCATTTCATGATCTAACGTTAGATTGAATCTAGATCATAAAATGCCAACTGACAAGTGCTGTTTAATTTTATATAGTCTCGGGATAAAAGTTCGTTCATATTGCTCAGCACCTGACTGGGTTGATGATCAGGAAGCCTCATGCACGGCCACTGCATGAAATTTTTGAAGGAAGCAGGCTTACAGGGCAGAATGCTGAAAGACTCTGTTTTCTACACTAAAACCTAGTTCTGCTTAACTGGGAGTATTAAGTTACACTACTAAATAGCTATGCACTCCTAAATAGCCCTCCCGCCCCCACCAATATGTTAGAATCATTTTTGTGCTTTATTTTTTTACCCGTTTTTATTTTTTTACCTCATCAAAGCTTTTATTTTAAAACAAAGACACTTGCACTTGCACAGTGCACTTAAATTTTTTGGACTCAGACCCCTCTATTTATTTGTGTATAAATATAAAGTTTTTTTTGTATGCAAGGAAGGAGTGATTGTTATAAATAAAATGTTTTTTTTTCAGCTCATTTGTGTTGTAATAATTGTCAGAAACAGAAGTATAACAGTAAATAAATATCGGTTCTGCATATCGGTTATCGGGTACATAAACATGCAAATAATCGGTATCGGTATCGGTTATAAAAAATCAATATCGGTCGATCACTACTCTCTACAACTCTAGAAATCCTTGTAGGCGTTTAAAAAAGTTGAAACATTGAACTGCTCTGCCTCATATTATGTTTGTGGAATCGATACTTCAGACATGTTCATTTGTCTCTTCAGACTGCAGTTGATTTGCTTGCCTGTCACTACAGCTGTATTTTTAAAAAAAGAAAAAACAAAAAAAAAGAGGAGCCAAACATAATGAGAGTGAATTATGAAACTGAAAACAGTCCTGGAATATTCTTTATTAACATGCAGGTCAAAAACCAAAAGGCTAGTTATTACATAAATGGTAACCTTATGCTAACAAACTACTTTTTAGGGGCAAAAGATATCTGATATGCCAGCATATCACATATCACTGCTGCGCCTGATTATTAATTGATTTTATCTGTAACCAAACACTTTTCCTAACAGTGTCAAATGTGAAGTTTGTTGTCTGAAAGGACTGTATTAAATAAATATACAATCAAACCAACATTTGAAAAATAAACATGTTTACTAGTGAGTTAATTTATATAAATGAGGATAGAGAAATAAAGTAAACGGTGACATATAATCAAAAATTCTACATATAATGGACTACCAGTAAAATTGATAAAAATTTAGGACCAAAACTTATTCAGACACTTTGACCTGACCACGTTTCGCTTACATGTTGTTTCTTTAATTGCTAATGCAAATGTTCTACACCTCAGACTGAACAAAACTAAGCATTGCTTGGAGACTGGTTGACTTAAATTGGTATTATCTAATTGTGTAATTAAATTAAAACAGCTGACAGCTATTCAGCCTAATAACATTACTTATCTTTCTATAAAAGTTATCTGACATTATCAAGATGAATTTGTTGTGACACAGTTTAACTCTGAGTTCGGTATATAACCATTTTCTAAACCATAGCAAAGAAATGTCATAATGTGAGAAATGTTGTAGGTGTCTGAATAAATTTTGGTTTGACTATAGCTTGTTCGACATGATCCAAATCAATAAGCAGTAATGTAATAAAAAGTTTGGGTACATGCGCGCACACACACACACACACACACACACACACACACACACACACACACACACAATTTAAATTAATTATAACTGTGTCAATAACTGTGTATTTATGGATGTAACACATTTATATTAGTAGCAAGTCCAATAAAAATCTTATGGAGATCCAATAACTCTCCATGCCGCTGATCATGACAGGAAGCAGTGGAAGCGGAAGTGGCCGCTCACACTCACCTGTGGCTGGTGGTTTGGTGATCTCAAACAGAACGGTTCCTGTCTCCATATCCCTGATCTTGAACCGTGTGAAGTCAATATTGTACACATTTTCTTCTGGACTACACAGATAGTCTGCGGGAAAAAAATAAACATATTTAGATTTTACAAATTGCACTCTACAAATTAAGTGATCCTGCTCCCTACAAGCATTATACAAATGTTGTGGGTCAGTGTTGGAATGATTACATCAGCAGTTCAAGTTCGTATCTGAACTATTTGTATTGACAGAGAGCTGACAGCCTCAAGTGTTTCTGCCATTTCTTTCTTGTGAAGTCATAAGCTAAAAATGCCAAAAAAATACATCTTAACCAAACCAAAAATACAACAAAATAAAATAAATAAAAAATAACCACAATAATTATTTAAAAAGCACAATCGGAAATATTTTCAAGTATTTTGCCATTTTAAAAGCATTTAAAATCTACAGACTATGGGGGGCATTATTATAATAATTTTTATTTTATTACATTTTAAACTAAAGAAACATCCAAATAATAATTTTTTTAACATATACAATAATATAATATAAACATATATAAAACAAACATACACTTATTCAGTTGATTTCGTATGTCCTTACATAAACTTTCCCCTCAGACTTCATAGCAGTTTTCTCTTTTGCCTCTGGATAAACTTGTGCAACCTTTTACGCAATGATTAGTGTTAACTAGTTCCTTATTAGAATTTATATGGTTACTAGTACTAAAAATGCAAGTATTAATGCCTTTCTACATATCTCTTATATTATATAGATCCCTTAATATCCTACCCTAAACCTAAAATTAACTACCTTACCAACTATTAATAAGCGGCAAATTAGGAGTTTGAGGCAAAAGCCATAGTTCAATGTTCAGTTTAAAAAGTCAAGAGTTATTTAATAATGATAATTGGTCCTCGAACTAAAGTGTGACTTAAGACACCGTAGTGTCTGCTACAAATTCCCATGCAATCATTCACTTCATAGCAGATGTTACAGTATATCTACAAGCAAAACTGATCTTTTACACCTGAACTGGATTGTTTTTCTAAAATCACCCAGGGCCCAGATGCTTGATTTAGTAATAAAATGGTCTAAAGCTAAAGAATAAAAACATCTAAACACACGTGCACTCACAGACCACACTATTTTTGCTTCAGTAATCACCGCAACCATGAGAAGTGACAGTGCCAATTAGTGTTTGCTGCTCTGTAGGTAGTGCATTGTGGGTATGTTTTTCGAGACGTACCCATGAATTGTATAGATCGGAATTCTGACTCATTCTTAGGCAGTTGTTTATAGATGCCAAAATGCTGTTCCCGTGGGATGTTATTTGACAATTAAATTAGACCCTGCTTACACAAACAGAGGCCACATTAAAAATAAGCCATTACTAGTCAATGATTCGGTCATCACCCTTATGTTTTACTCAGAGCAACGCTAATCAATTAGTGTTTTAGTCTAAGAGCAGTGATTCATGATTTCCTGTTCAGAGTGCTAAAACAAACTACTGGGTATTTATAATATCTGTATTAAAGTTCCCCCGAAAATGAAAATGAGGCTGTTTTTTTACTCACACCCATGGCATCCTAGCTGTATATGACTTTCTGCTTTCAGATGAATCCAGTCAGTTATATAAAAATGTCTTTGATCTTTCAAGCCGTTTAATGCCACTCTGTGGGTGTTGCATGAATCAGTCCAAAAGAAGTTAAATAAAAAGAATATGGATATTTTTCTTTCAAAAATGCATCGATTCACTACAGGAGGCCTTTGTTAACCCCCCGGAGCTGTGTGAGACACTTTTATTCATATTTATTTTTATTTAACTTCTTTTGGACGGATGCCACTCCTGCTGAGTGGCATTAAACTGCATGAAAGATAAAAGACCATTTTTCATATAACTCCGACTGGATTTGTCTGAAAGAATAAAGTCATATACACCTAGGATGCCAGAGTAAAACAAACCCTTATTTTAATTTTTTGGGTGATTTATCCTTTTAAAATCTTGAATAAACTATCAAATAAGCACCAACAGAACTAGTCTGGATGGATATAAATATCTAAAAGGGAATGAACCCTATCCACAGCATTTAACCAAGCAGGCACAAACAATAATGGAAGTAAAAACATCAGATGCAATTCATCATAGCTTACACAACGGCAGCATTTAAATTGCAAATGAGCTCTCTATTAAAATGCATACAGTAGTTGTTGGCACTTAATATTCAGATTTTTTTTTTTTTTTTTTTGTCTGATTTCCTGAGCAGACATTCTGGTGGAGTGATTTGTGAAATTAGGGCTGGATAATGTCATTTAAATAAAACCCCTTTTAGACATGATTTTAATTGTATCTCACATTATATTATTGTGTAGAAATAGATCATCTGTTTAGTAACAACTAATAATAACGACAACATGTTAACTGAAAACTCCAGATATAATTTGTTACAGAGACATTATTAAAAAAAAAAACAGAGACACTTTAATATGATAAAATAAACGTAATAAAAGAGTTATTTAAAAAATTTGTTTTTTGGTGACTTTACAAAATGAGCTAATGTAACAATTCTAAAACACTTTTACAACCCATTTTCACATATTTTACCTTTATTCTACACCACAGTTTTCATTCTCGTTAAAACGGTCTGTTGAGTACCTGGTTCTATTAAGACAATGCACACACTCTTATATTCCCCAATTATGTGTAATAACGTTAAAACCCATCTCTGTTCCACAGTTATACAGATCCAGCATCAGTGTTTTCATCACCACATCCATGCTGAATAAGCCCACCTTATTCTGAGAGAAGGCACATTCCCATGGTCACATGCCACAGTTTAGCCCCTCCTCTCCGGACAGTGTACTTGTACTTCCCTAGAAACCCAGATTAGGCACTAAGCAGCTTAAGGTGTCTCAGCACGGCAGGGGCGGATTGGGACGTGATCAGGAGATTTAAAGGGAAGGCAGGTTCTGCAGCAATTCAATGTGATGTAACTACAACCGACTAAACACAGTCCTCAATCATGCTTTCCCATCCAAAACCGCTCACACTGCACACAAAAACAGACTCTGACTGGAAATGACAGAACGGAACACCAACTGACCCATAATGCAGAAATAAGTGAGCTCTCCAGAATAAATTGGTTTCTGGATTTTGAGATGTTGCAGTATATTAACAATAAAGTAATAAAAAGTCATTTAATAAATCAGCAAAGTAACTGAATTTGGCTTAACAGATAAACACTTTTCAATAAACTTTAATTTGTTAATATTACTTACCACGTTACCACATTCGCTAACATGAACAAAAAATAAACATACTTTAATGTACTAAAATACATTTTTTGAATGACTTTCTTAAAATGAAGTAGCAAAAGTATGAATAGAAAGTAAACATAACATAGTCATTAAGATGACAGTTCAATGGTGCGCTGTATTAACATTTTGCACATGACGATCAGTTATGAGATAAGCACAAATGACACTATTGATGTGAAACATATTGTGACATGGATGTATTTTTCTACTTGAATTTAAGTAAATAAAATTTATTTTCTACGGGAGCTGAAGGAAGAACATGGTGAGAGCATACAAAAGTATAGAAATGCTTCATGTAGGGCTGTGCAAAAAATCGAATGCGATTTTCATGTGATTCTCGTCAGTAAAGGTGCTCCTGGGATTAGTAGTATATCTCCAGCATGTGCATTCACAGCAGGGTTGCCAGGTTTTCAAAACAAAGCCTTCCCAGTTGCTTCTCAAAACTAGTCCAAAACTAGATCAATCACGTTTCTAGGGGTTTCCCTGATAAAAAATTCAGTTCCGGAAGATAAAATACAAAAAAGTCTGCAGTTTTATTTCATGTCCACGGGTCGAAGCCACTACAATCCCAATAACATGATATTTAGCTCCAAAATGTGAATTGGCCCGGATCGAAACGCAATTGTGCTAATTCTTGATGTGAACACATTGACGTCTGTCATAGGACTTTCAAAACATGTCGATGCTTAAAGCGGTACATTTCTGTTTTTAATTCAGATTTCAAATGAAGTTTGCACAAACTTTAAGGGGTTCATTACAGTTAGGAAGTTAGCCATTTCTATAGAGTTCATAGGTCATACAAAAACAGGTGATGTATATTCATTCACTGGAAGATGTTTACAACAAACTGACTCACCATTAAACCCATTAAGTAATCTGTGCAGTGAATGACAGCGATTGTAATGAGGATTAACGCAGGGAAGTAATTCCACTACATAACACCTTCAGAGCAACACAAATTAATTTGACATCAACTGCTGGTCACTGATCACAAACGAAGCTTTGTACAAATTCACCTCTTCACCCCATCATGCCATCTGGCTATTCATCTATGCCAGATTTTTGTCCAAGAGAGATGCAGAAAGTGATGGAGTCTGCATGAGCGTGTATAGGAAAGTGTGTAGCGGTACATTAATAAGAGGTGGCCTGTAATCCGCACTCGGGCATGTCGCCCAGAACAGTGAGGTAATGCACAGAGTAGCAGGTGTGTCTATGAGTCGGGAATGAGCCAGTGTCACACTAACATGTCTCACGGTGGGCGGCAGAGATGGATGCGCTCTACTCAACAGCTCCTGGAAGCTACACTACAGATTTTCTCTTTAGGAATATGGCCAACATTTTGTAAGAGCCATGGTTTAGGAGTTCCAACATTAAGCTGTGGTCATGTAACACTGAATCAAGCATGCAACTGTGAATGGTAATAATACTCATTCCAGTTATGAGGGATGAAGGATTTGGGCAGGGAACCACACTAACCTTTTCCACTGGTGGGACTTGCACGACTAACTTTCAGTTACTGGCGCAAAACATGATTTGGTCACACAAATTTTTTATAGTAAGCCCAAGGAATTTACAGTACACACAGTGCATTGCTCCGTCTTGGTATCTTAACCACAGTTATTCTTCGAGCCACTGGTCTCGAAATTCATATGCCCGTATAGTTTTCCCCCATGTGCTTTTCCTGACGAATCCTTCTCAGCCTCATCATTCTCACTCACCGGCTCCATTTGACATGTCGAATCGACATCAAGTGATGGTTCTGTTACACTTCAACTTCCCTTCTTAAAATAGGAGTCAATTGTTTGCTTCATTTCAATACGTGCAGATTGTAGGCTATGTTGAGATATATATTCGATTGCTGCATGTGTCTTAACGAGAGTTTTTTTTTTTTTAAATCAACATTAGGCTACGCCTAGCCTACACCATTCTGGGAGGGGGCGGGGTGGTCGTGGGGCTGAAGCCAACATGATGTGTTGAATGCTCAGAGCACGTAATAAAACGTATTCTTAAAATAAACATTTCTGTTTTGATAAATACTCATAGTAAATCATAGCATATTGCCTAAAACATAAGGTAGGTACAAAAATAATCAGTGATAAATTTGCGGGTCACAATGGCATTTCAAAAGGGTTGCAGTGTAGTTCCCTGTTCGGGTTAAATTTTATTTTAAGGTGTCCTTGTACAATGTAATTATCATTCAAACACTGAGTATTAATTAACAACATTAGGGTTGGATAAGGGTTTGGTTTAATGTTGGTTGCGTGTGATTATGTGAAACATACAGTTATTACTGTACTAAGGACATGTAAAGTGTAACAAGATTTTATATCCTAAAAGAGGAGACATGGTTTCATTGTGAAAGTGAAAATCATTTGTTTGGCCTTCCAAAAGAGGAGTGGTTAAACTGTATTTACAACACTGTTCCAGAACAGTTCAACCCAAATATTCAGATGTGTGCAGCGCATTTTATGGAGGACTGTTTCCTGAACCTGGTAGAGAAAACTTCAATGCCGGCTCTTTTGACTCACAGACTGTAAGTACGTTTACATATGTAAAGGATTTGCCACTGATGATGCAAACATGAGTTTTGGGTAGTGTAGAGCAGCAGTTCTTAATTCCAGTCCTCACACTCCCTGCTCATTTTGTATGTTTCTCTTATGGCTTCAGATGTTTGTCCAATCTAACGCAAGTGCCCTGCGAAGTGGACATCACAGGAAATTCCGCCATGATTCCAGTTCGAAGCGATATACGTTCCATTCAAAGTGCATTGACATGTGCAATACGTGAATTTAAATTGTATTTATTTACAGAGGTATATGATGTCACACTTGTCCGTGTGTGAAAACATTGCGCAGCGGCAATCTGTCAATGAATGTCCCAAAGTGAGGTAAACAGATTTCCCCTGCTCAGGGAGTAGGGATCAATGAACACTGTGTAAGGACCATATCAATCAGAAAGCAATTCATGAACGGAGCTCACTTCTAACGAGATGATTATCCGAATTAGGAGTGTTAACAAAGAGAAACATGCAAAATATGCAGAGCTGGGGGGCACGAGGACTGGAATTGAGAACCGCTGGTGTAGAGTAGCGCTTGTTTGTCGTTTCTCCGATCACAAATGCAGACATGGTTTCATGTTTATGCTGTGCGATGCAACACATCTGTAATTATTATGTCTCCACTGGATGCAACAAATGGCTCGTTTGTAATGGGTTTTATTGTTTTTTCTTGTAGCACCGATGTTCTGACCGGGACACGCATCACAGTATGGCAAGGGGCATAAAATTTCAGTCACACGCTTGAGGTATTCGGCCAATCACAACACACTGGATAGCTGGCCAATCAGAGCACCCCTCGCTTTTCAACTTGTTTACCTTTAGGCACAACATAACCAAGTATTTAAAACATGCTGTGGTATATACACTCGCCCAACCACAAAAAATAATCACTAGAACGCTGCTACATTTGGGCAGCCATAAATTGAAAAACAGCTTGCAAACTGTAGTATAATCAGCTAAATAAACAACCACGAGGTTGACAAGCCTATACATGAGCAAACTATTCACTAATCTACAGTATATCACTAATACAGACATGGAATTCCAATGTACATTGTTTATTTCACACAAATATATTTATCAAATAAGTTACGAGAATGTAATCAAAAGCTAAAACTAGATGTTTCAACATAAGTACAAAGCAATCCTTAACTTTCACATTTCAACACATTGCTCATTTCAAATGAACAGATCTAGAATATGTGGTTCTGAACTGACCTAAAATACACCACAGGTCTGTTCTGATGTAGATGACTTTCAGTAATCGCTCTGAACGGGAACAGAACATTTGTCATTCTGAAAGCATAAGAGAATTTCAATGGTTTTGCCCAGTCTTGCAAGACTTGCACATGCTCACGAACAGGATGTAAAACCTCAGTAGGAACTCGACGTTCTTATCAGACAAACACACATGCACACTGTAGGGCAACAGAACCTGATAAGAGGTCACAAAACTACATGTCCGGTAGCTTTGTAAATACCCAGCCAAGAAATTCACTTCATGGTCAGCACAGGCATGACGCCGTGCCTTTGGCAGTTTTGAAGTGACCCTGGATCATTCTACATTAGCATCAAGCAATGCCGGGGTGAGAGGATGGGCCACTGTAGAAACATGAGCAACAATCTACTAGCATGATATAGATGTGTTTGAAGTGCGGAATAAGAATAGAAAACATGAGTCAAGTAATAAAAGAGCAACAAGAAGGCACTGAATGTATGTCTAGAAGTGGATGTGTGTGTGTTATGTGAACTATTTCTCTGTGCACATGTCCTTTAGCATCAGCGCTCAAAACTGAACAAATCTGTCTCTTTAAATAACTGTTCTCTGATCACAGAGTCTGGAGTTATACAAATATGTAAATCTATGTAAATTACTCATGACAATTTGGACTTGTTTCTCCAGTTTGACTGTGATCAGCTGTACTGCTCTACAAAAATTAGCTTTCAGATGTCAGTTTGTCTTAGTGATTCATCAATTTGAATATTACAAAATTGAAGTTAAAATGATTCAGCATTATAAGACAGGCAAACAAACACAATAACCATTCAACGTTATTACACTCTAAAAAATGCTGGGTTGTTTAAACCCAACTTTGGGTCAAATATGGACTAACCCAGCTGTTGGGTTAAATTTTTAACCCAAAAGTTGGGTTACTCCATATTTTACCCAAAGTTGGGTTGAAACAACCCAGCATTTTTAGAGTGTACTACTGACTGTAATAATAATATAAGCAGAAAAATTATTGTTCATCAATTATTATTCACCAACATGTCACTCCATGCAGCCCTTTAAACATAAAAGGCATATTGTAAAGTTTTTTTGTTTTTTAATTACTGTAATTAGTGCCCAATGGTACCAAGGTTTTCAAGCTTCAAAATGGCTGCAGAAGTACAATACATGTCCCATAACAATAATCAAAACAACTCCTGCACCATAATCAGTCAAGTCTTGTTCAAACAGTAGCAAAACATGCCAAAATGTAGTTAAGTTATTCACTGATAATACTCCCATGCATCAGTGGCCCGTTCTTCGTACGTCGCTTATTACATCTGAGATCAAATGTCACATTCAACTTTCTGGACTTTTATAAGGAAACAGCCAAGCAAACAAAACTACATAAATGTTATAACAGATACACGAAACAGATAATAGATACATGTTTTTATTTTATTAGAATTTTTTTCATGATTGCCAATTATTTAGATTCGCAATTTATAATAGTTGTGCAGTCTTTAAATTTTCATTTCAATTTAGAAATGATCTATTCATTTCATTTTATATTTGGACAGATTTGTTACGTGAAAGCATTAATGAAAGTTTCTAAAGGGTCAATATCATGTTATCTGCATCTCCTGCGCTCCATCAAGCCACTCTTATAATAACAGTCATCACTCAAAATAATGCACGACTCGATTATCTGTATAGCATGTGTGTACGACTCTAATACAATTATAAAGTAATCATTTTATGACATAAATATTTCAGTGAGTAAAACTGGCTGTGTCTATAGTAGGCTGTTATGGACTACACAGCATTTTTATATTATTATTATTTTTTTTTAATTAAATGATTATTATTTTAAAATATTGTCCCTGGATCAGTGCGATACTCTTGTAATAAAGTAGCAGTGGTAGCAGACATATTTTGAATATCAGTTCTGGTTGAAAAGAAGCGATTTAATCCTGTTTACATGAAAAAAGCCTGTTCCCGAGCAGGTTTAAGCTAACGGACCTGTTGCTATGACAGCAGCTCCGGGATGAGCTTCGAAGAACCAAACGATCCAAGATCACGCCAAATCGTCAACATTCAAATCCAGCTAACTGAGTTAGCGACGTACGAAGAACAGGCCCCAGGTAAGCCATTAAGTGCTGTAAACAATCACTGAGTGTAAACAATGTTTAGATTAAGAAACACATTTTTCTGATTTGTAAAGAAATTATTTGACCAGGCTTGACATTTTAATGCATTTAGCAGGTGCTTTTATCAAAATCCACTTACACTGCATTCAAGATTCAGTTTTAGTTCTTGCTTTCCCTGAGAACCAAATGTTTACCCTTGGCATTGCCAGAGCCAACCTCACTGTTTAAACTACAGGATGGCTTTTGTGAATCTGATCAACCAAGTCAAATGATCGGACTCAAAATGTCAATGTATCATTGATATGTGCTCTATCTGCAGTTAAGAGTACAGTACATTCAGGCACTGGTCCTGAAAAACTGGCCTTTACTAAGTTTAAGTGTGTAATAATCAAAACCAGTTCAAACAACATGTGTTTTATGCAGACCAAGATTACAGAGCTCTCTTTATCACATATGCATATGATGAAATTTAAGATTAAACATGTATAAAATTAATCTTAACACAATAAGGCAAGCGAGAGTGTGTTTTTAGTTGTTAAAAAAAAAATCATAAATTTTTTTGTTTTATGAGAAATTTCATTATTTGAAATGAAAATGTCATATTGATATGTACAACATATATGGTCAAATAAAACAAGCCTGGTTTTCAGTTAGCATAGGAAACGATTAGCCTGCCAAGCTAACATTGCATCATCAATGTCCTAAAGTTTAGATACTTAACCATATCAAATCATTTGATATTAAACGTGTGATAAAATGGACATGGTGATACCATACATTCTATTGAAAAATATTAATCTTCAGATGTCAAAGGGAACACATTTATTATTAACATTATCATCATCTCTGAACAGGCATTAAAAAGGGCTATCCCTTGGGGTCCAAGGGGGATTGGATTCTGCAGGAGGATTGCATCTTTCACAACACTGGGCCGTGCTAAGGACACTAGGTTGGAAAGGAATGGTGTACATTTTTAGCACATTAAGCTTGTCAGATTAGCCATCTGGAGTTTAGAGGTGCAGATATAGACACTAGAACAAGACACAGGAAATAACAGTAAGGACAGACAGTGGAGAGCACCAGAAACATTCAAACGATGCTGTCAAGTCTTATCAGTTTATCTGTGTGTGTGTGTGTGTGTGTGTGTGTTTTTATGTTTGTATATGTTTTAGGTGTTTGTGTATATATATATATACATAAATATACACACATACAGTATATATTTAGAAAATATTTACATGTATTCACGTCTATATTTATATTCATATAATTTATATTATAAATAAATATTTCATATATAAACTTATTTTTCTGAAATATATACGTGTGCATTTATTTATAAATAATAAACATACACAGCACACATAAATATATTATGTAAACAAACTTATTTTGGAAGCAATTAATCGCGATTAATCGTTCGACAGCACTAATGATGCACACAGACAGACACACACACACACACACACACACACACACACATGTATATATTCTTAAGTAGACAGGATCTAAAATGTTTAGCAATGCTTTATTTTTGCTGGAGAAAAAGTTAAGCAGTGTCTCCCATCTGGGTCACATGTTGACCTATTCAACCCAGAGTTAAGAAGTAAACAATGCAAAAACTGCAGTTTAAGACTAACAGTGAGATAAAACAGGACTGGGTATGATCTTTATACTGTGCACACAGACTTAAGGATAAGCAACATTGTTGACGAATTTAGGAAGAGTAATGAGCTTTTTCCTAATTTTGCTTGTCTGCTACAGTACAGCCTTGTATAAATTACTTTCTGATAATTGTGTGCGTAGAGTTGGAACTGGAAACAGGATGTTACATTTGAATTAGAAATGAATACTGGAGAAGACAACGGTTTTTGTTGACATATTATAAACATGTCCTAGTCCTTTCCATGCATATGCATTTGCATTATATATCACCAGTTGTGGAAAGGCTCTAGAGCACCTTATTAATGTTTATTAATATCTAAACTGGGTGAAACACAGCTACATAATATAGATTTAGATGCTGTGTCTGTTTAAAACAAAGAACAGGAGAAAAAATGAAGTTATGAAAGCACACTGAAGTGTAAGTATTGATTGTGTAAAGAAAAAGAATATGGACGCACCAATATAGTTATGGTCAATAACTGTAACATTAAAAACATAGATCAAATAAAACCTTAAAAATGGAATAAACCATATAAAATGTACTGTAAAATAAAGGCTAATAATACAACATTTATGTTAGGTTGATATTAACACTAAAATAAATATTAATTTAATATATACTAATATATTAGCCAGTCTTCTAAAATACTGCCTACAAAATGTGATTTAAGTTATCCCATTTTTAAGCATTTTATAACTCCATCCCTGTCTTACAGTACACTTCATTAGTACAACTAGCCTTTCACCTAGTATTGGTTAAGGTTACGAGTATTAACCGGAGAAGCAACACTAACTGTTTGCAAAAAAACAGGAATACTCACTCTACAGGCCCTAAAAGCAACTGACTAAGTAACTCTGATGAAATTCTGGCCTGATACAGACTTTTAGTCATGCTCAGGAATAACATTTACAATGATTAAAAAAAAAAAAGCTCATCTAACATCCTGTGACCTTCCTGTACTTCCCTTCCTGATGTGGACTGTATAATAACTAATTTCATGTGGCAAATTCTCTGCGGTGACAGGAAATGTTGATACAAGGCAATTCAGATTTGACAATTGCAACCCTAGACAAAAGCAAAAAATACATGCAAATTGCTTGAAGGCCATTTAGGACTCAGTAGTCAAAATCTGAACCTAATGAATTTAGAATGGTTATGCACTAAACCTCAGAAGAATGTTTTGCGATCAAGGCTACATTTACACAACTACAATGTAGTCAAAAACTGAAACATTTTTCCCTTGCGTTTTTAAAATGTTTCACGTATACAGGACATTTTCAAAATGATTCACATTTACACAAATCCAGTAGTTGGCGCTGTCACCTTGTAGCGAACTCTTGAGCAGCAACAACAGTACCATGTACTCCACCATTGTTGTGTATGTTTGTTCGCGCTTCCCTTTAAAATTGACACATACTGCTCAAGTCTACATGTACGACGTATTATGCACGTAAATTACGTCACCACTTTTAAAGATTCCCGTATTGGGTGTTTACACGGAAATACTAACAGTGTTCAAAAACTTGCACTTTGAAACCCGTATTCAAAAACATTCGTTTTCAGGCCCCAAACGAACAGGCAAAACACATAAAAAGCTTCCAGTTTTGGGCTGAAAACGTTGTCGTGTAAACGCCCCCCCCCCCCCAAGTCTACATTATAAAAATTACAACTTCATACAAGCAGAGAAATATATTTTATACATTAAGTTTGTAAAACCTATGCCCATTTCTACACAAAACGGCATTCTCTAGAGCTTCAGGTCTTCAGGAAACTTGCTCTTAATGCGGCAATAATGAGGGGCTCCTGCCCCACCTTCAACCTGCAGAAACAGTTGCCATGGTAAAAATCTCAACGTATGCCTCAACAATTACTGAGCAAGCAATGTATTACCTAAAGGTGCTAATATTGGTCACTCAGAATAATAAGGTGCTAACACATATTTCTTCCAAGCCTCTGTCAATTGCTCTCAATAAGATATGACATGTTAATGGCTCTGCAAAAGATTAGATTAATAAACAGATTATGTTGATATAAACAGATTATATAAATGGGTCAAGTTAAAAAAGCAAAGAGAAATATTGATTAGTTTTAGTATTTAAATGAGTGCATATCAATTAAAATAGAACAGTAGAACCATTTTGCATGTTGACAGATCAAAAAGAGTACAGGACTTGGTTATGGTGCACTAAAATTCCAGTAATAACAACTGAGGTTAGAACCACTGGATGAGTCAGAGCAAAATATTGAAATGTATGTCTTGTGTACTGTGAGCCAAGCACAGGTTGGTTGCTTTGAGTGGGCAGCATTTTTCAGATGTTCGGAGAGGCCAAACAGGAAGTCAAACACAGCAAACAGGTGAAATTATGTAACTGCTTTGAGCAAATAAATATGCTGGTTGAGTGGGCTGGAAACAAACATTACCTACACATTTGTAGGGCACATTAAAAACTCACCACCTGACAGAAACTAGTTACCCTGCTCATTTGCATATGCCACTTTACCAAGATATAGTTATCAGGTTGGCTAAGACAGAACAGAAATTGTTTTGCTAGTCTCAAAAACATTTGAACAAATACAAGCAGAATTTTCCAGCTTCCAGTTTTTTTGTAAATGAAACGGTATTATTGTTGTCATGAGTAATTATAATTAATAATAATGATTATAAA